>NC_133406.1:144292031-144596640 GCF_049350105.2 Macaca mulatta
TTTTATTTCACTGAGCAGTGGTTTGTAGCTCTCCTTGAAGAGGTCCTTTACATCCCTTGTAAGTTGGATTCCTAGGTATTTTATTCTCTTTGAAGCAATTGTGAATGGAAGTTCATTCATGATTTGGCTCTCTGTCTGTTACTGGTGTATAAGAATGCTTGTGATTTTTGCACATTAATTTTGTATCCTGAGACTTTGCTGAAGTTGCTTATCAGCTTAAGGAGATTTTGGGCTGAGACAGTGGGATTTTCTAAATATACAATCATGTCATCTGCAAAAAGGGACAATTTGACTTCTTCTTTTCCTAACTGAATACCCTTGATTTCTTTCTCTTGCCTGATTGCCCTAGCCAGAACTTCCAACACTATGTTGAATAGGAGTGGTGAGAGAGGGCATCCCTGTCTTGTGCCAGTTTTCAAAGGGAATTTTTCCAATTTTTGCCCATTCAGTATGATATTGGCTGTGGGTTTGTCATAAATAGCTCTTATTATTTTAAGGTACGTTCCATCAATACCGAATTTATTGAGCGTTTTTAGCATGAAGGGCTGTTGAATTTTGTCAAAAGCCTTTTCTGCATCTATTGAGATAATCATGTGGTTCTTGTCTTTGGTTCTGTTTATATGCTGGATTATGTTTATTGATTTGCGAATGTTGAACCAGCCTTGCATCCCAGGGATGAAGCCCACTTGATCATGGTGGATAAGCTTTTTGATGTGCTGCTGAATCTGGTTTGCCAGTATTTTACTGAGGATTTTTGCATCGATGTTCATCAGGGATATGGGTCTAAAATTCTCTTTTTTTGTTGTGTCTCTGCCAGGCTTTGGTATCAGGATGATGTTGGCCTCATAAAATGAGTTAGGGAGGATTCCCTCTTTTTCTATTGATTGGAACAGTTTCAGAAGGAATGGTACCAGCTCCTCCTTGTACCTCTGTTAGAATTCAGCTGTGAATCCATCTGGTCCTGGACTTTTTTTGGTTGGTAGGCTATTAATTATTGCCTCAATTTCAGAGCCTGCTATTGGTCTATTCAGGGATTCAACTTCTTCCTGGTTTAGTCTTGGAAGAGTGTAAGTGTCCAGGAAATTATCCATTTCTTCTTGATTTTCTAGTTTATTTGCGTAGAGGTGTTTATAGTATTCTCTGATGGTAGTTTGTATTTCTGTGGGGTCGTTGGTGATCTCCCCTTTATCATTTTTTATTGCGTCTATTTGATTCTTCTCTCTTTTCTTCTTTATTAGTCTTGCTAGTGGTCTGTCAATTTTGTTGATCTTTTCAAAAAACCAACTCCTGGATTCATTGATTTTTTGGAGGGTTTTTTGTGTCTCTATCTCCTTCGGTTCTGCTCTGATCTTAGTTATTTCCTGCCTTCTGCTAGCTTTTGAATGTGTTTGCTCTTGCTTCTCTAGTTCTTTTAATTGTGATGTTAGAGTGTCAATTTTAGATCTTTCCTGCTTTCTCTTGTGGGCATTTAGTGCTATAAATTTCCCTCTACACACTGCTTTAAATGTGTCCCAGAGATTCTGGTATGTTGTATCTTTGTTCTCATTGGTTTCAAAGAACATCTTTATTTCTGCCTTCATTTCGTTATGTACCCGGTAGTCATTCAGGAGCAGGTTGTTCAGTTTCCATGTAGTTGAGCGGTTTTGATTGAGTTTCTTAGTCCTGAGTTCTAGTTTGATTGCACTGTGGTCTGAGAGACAGTTTGTTATAATTTCTGTTCTTGTACATTTGCTGAGGAGTGCTTTACTTCCAATAATGTGGTCAATTTTGGAATATGTGCGATGTGGTGCTGAGAAGAATGTATATTCTGTTGATTGGGGTGGAGAGTTCTATAGATGTCTATTAGGTCTGCTTGCTGCAGAGATGAGTTCAATTCCTGGATATCCTTGTTAACTTTCTGTCTTGTTGATCTGTCTAATGTTGACAGTGGAGTGTTGAAATCTCCCATTATTATTGTATGGGAGTCTAAGTCTCTTTGTAAGTGTCTAAGGACTTGCTTTATGAATCTGGGTGCTCCTGTATTGGGTGCATATATATTTAGGATAGTTAGCTCTTCCTGTTCAATTGATCCTTTTACCAGTTTGTAATGGCCTTCTTTGTCTCTTTTGATCTTTGATGGTTTAAAGTCTGTTTTATCAGAGACTAGTATTGCAACCCCCGCTTTTTTTTGTTCTCCATTTGCTTGGTAAATCTTCCTCCATCCCTTTATTTTGAGCCTATGTATGTCTCTGCATGTGAGATGGGTCTCCTGAATACAGCAGACTGATGGGTCTTGACTCTTTATCCAGTTTGCCAGTCTGTGTCTTTTAATTGGAGCATTTAGTCCATTTACATTTAAGGTTAAGATTGTTATGTGTGAACTTGATCCTGCCATTTTGATATTAACTGGTTATTTTGCTCATTAGTTGATGCAGTTTCTTCCTAGCCTAAATGGTCTTTACATTTTGGCATGTTTTTGCAATGGCTGGTACCGGTTGTTCCTTTCCATGTATAGTGCTTCCTTCAGAGTCTCTTGTAAGGCAGGCCTAGTGGTGACAAAATCTCTAAGCATTTGCTTATCTGTAAAGGATTTTATTTCTCCTTCACTTATGAAACTTAGTTTGGCTGGATATGAAATTCTGGGTTGAAAATTCTTTTCTTTAAGAATGTTGAATATTGGCCCCCACTCTCTTCTGGCTTGGAGAGTTTCTGCTGAGAGATCTGCTGTTAGTCTGATGGGCTTCCCTTTGTGGGTAACCCGACCTTTCTCTCTGGCTGCCCTTAAGATTTTTTCCTTCATTTCAACTTGGTGAATCTGGCAATTATGTGTCTTGGAGTTGCTCTTCTCGAGGAGTATCTTTGTGGCGTTCTCTGTATTTCCTGGATTTGAATGTTGGCCTGCCCTACTAGGTTGGGGAAGTTCTCCTGGATGATATCCTGAAGAGTGTTTTCCAACTTGATTCCATTTTCCCCCTCACTTTCAGGCACCCCAATCAGACGTAGATTTGGTCTTTTTACATAATCCCATACTTCTTGCAGGCTTTGTTCATTTCTTTTTCTTCTTTTTTCTTTTGGTTTCTCTTCTCGCTTCATTTCGTTCATTTGATCCTCAATCGCTGATACTCTTTCTTCCAGTTGATGGAGTCAGTTACTGAAGCTTGTGCATTTGTCATGTATTTCTCGTGTCATGGTTGTCATTTCTTTCATTTCGTTTATGACCTTCTCTGCATTAATTACTCTAGCCATCAATTCTTCCACTTTTTTTTCAAGATTTTTAGTTTCTGTGCGCTGGGTACGTAATTCCTCCTTTAGCTCTGAGAAATTTGATGGACTGAAGCCTTCTTCTCTCATCTCGTCAAAGTCATTCTCCGTCCAGCTTTGATCCGTTGCTGGCGATGAGCTGCGCTCCTTTGCCGGGGGAGATGCGCTCTTATTTTTTGAATTTCCAGCTTTTCTGCCCTGCTTTTTCCCCATCTTTGTGGTTTTATCTGCCTCTGGTCTTTGATGATGATGGTGATGTACTGATGGGGTTTTGGTGTAGGTGTCCTTCCTGTTTGATAGTTTTCCTTCTAACAGTCAGGACCCTCAGCTGTAGGTCTGTTGGAGATTGCTTGAGGTCCACTCCAGACCCTGTTTGCCTGGGTGTCAGCAGCAGAGGCTGCAGAAGATAGAATATTGCTGAACAGCGAGTGTACCTGTCTGATTCTTGCTTTGGAGGCCTCCTCTCAGGGGTGTACTCCACCCTGTGAGGTGTGGGGTGTCAGACTGCCCCTAGTGGGGGATGTCTCCCAGTTAGGCTACTCAGGGGTCAGGGACCCACTTGAGCAGGCAGTCTGTCCCTTCTCAAATCTCAACCTCCATGTTGGGAGATCCACTGCACTCTTCAAAGCTGTCAGACAGAGTCGTTTGCGTCTGCAGAGGTTTCTGCTGCTTTTGTGGTTGTTTACTGTGCCCTGTCCCCAGAGGTGGAGTCTACAGAGACAGGCAGGTTTCCTTGAGCTGCTGTGAGCTCCACCCAGTTCGAGCTTCCCAGCGGCTTTGTTTACCTACTTAAGCCTCAGCAATGGCAGGCGCCCCTCCCCCAGCCTGGCTGCTGCCTTGCCGCGATATCGCAGACTGCTGTGCTAGCAATGAGGGAGGCTCCGTGGGCGTGGGACCCTCCCGGCCAGGTGTGGGATACAATCTCCTGGTGTGCCTGTTTGCTTAAAGCGCAGTATTGGGGTGGGAGTTACCCGATTTTCCAGGTGTTGTGTGTCTCAGTTCCCCTGGCTAGGAAAAGGGATTCCCTATCCCCTTGCGCTTCCCAGGTGAGGGGATGCCTCGCCCTGCTTCAGCTCTCGCTGCTGGTCGGGCTGCAGCAGCTGACCAGCACCGATTGTCTGGCACTCCCTAGTGAGATGAACCCAGTACCTCAGTTGAAAATGCAGAAATCACCGGTCTTCTGTGTCGCTCGCGCTGGGAGTTGGAGACTGGAGCTGTTCCTATTCAGCCATCTTGCTCCACCCCCCAATCAAGTTCAGGCAGTTTTTAATGTGTAACTTTGGGCAAGTGACTTTACCTCTACTTATCTCAGGCTCCTCATTTTTAAAATAAGGATAATGATAATTGAATCTGCCTTATAGGACAATTATGAGAATTGAGGCTTAATCCATGAACGCTAAATAGGGAGCCCTCCAAAACTAGCTGCCCTGTGGGAGCCATACCACCAAAGAGGAGAGAGAGGGAAAGAACGAAGCTTTTCTGACAGGCAGCAGAATCTAAGCTATGCCTTACTTTTCCAGGTACAGTTAGAAAGGAGAAAGGGAAAGTAAGAACAAAGCTGGGTGTCCTCTCACCTCAGTAGGAAATGGCCAGTCCTTCTTATCACTCTGACACTGTAAAAGTGGGTGAGACAAGGTTATCTAAAAAGGAAAGCATTTAGCACTGGCAATGAAAGATTTTTTTTAACGTTTTGCTATCAAGCCAAGTTAAAAATACCATGCATAGTCTTAAGCATTTAGTTCCATTATCACTCATATTACAAATGACGTCTATCTAGGTCACAAGGCAGGACTCATAAAGGGAAAAATATCAAGTAAATGCAATAATATTATCCCTAATGGATTTTAAAGTGATGAACTCCAGTTTCTAGAGTTCAGTTACATGAAGTTGCGTGTTAAATACTCTTTCTTCTTAAAGACATGTTTTAAAGAAGCTTCACTGTCTCAGTCCATCATTGACCTCTTCCACACTCCTAAATGTACTAAATAGTAATCACTATGCTATTTTTATAGGAAGTTAAAATAATCAGAGAGGTATATCATAGGTTTATATAAGCACTAGTTTTTTACTTGGAGCTGAGAATTTTAGATTAACTCTGGTCTACTCCCTGGAGACAGGGCCCCTTTCATGGCTACCAAGCCAGCTTTTGATGAAGCCTTATAAACTGAATTAAGACACAGCTTTTCTGAGAACCAGCACTCCTGGGAAAAGAAACAAGGAAGTTGTCTCCCTTTTTCCAAGGGATTAACAACCTGCAAATGAGAAAATACATCACAGTGCTCTCTGAAGCCTCCTCTTCCATCCCAATGCTGATTTTCACACTTTCAAGAGCAACTCACACAAATTCCAGAACTATTGCTTTTAGTATTACTTTCTTAAGAGTCCTGTTTGAGCTTTCTTTTATTCACTATTTTTTCATTATAAAATAGTGAAGCATCTTATGTGATTGTTGTTGTTTTGACATCATTGCATTTAGCTCTTCTACTAGATCTCTATGTTTGAGCTTTTTAGGTTTCTCATCTGCCTTGCTTTGAAGACGTCCCAACTGGTTATTCCAACTCAAGTAGCCCCTTCATTCTGCACAAGCTACACAGCACTGTCAGGTTCCTCATCTGCTAATCACGCTCCAGTGAACAGAATCTTTCAATGATTCCCTTCTCCTGACTGAAAATATACCAAATCTCAGAGGTTCTACCATCAGGAATCAAACAATCACATCCCACACTGTGTTCTAATTCTTCATCCATTTAGATCCGTTTCTGAAACATCCATTTTATGTTTTTGTTCATGTCATTTCCTTCACCTAAATATCCCTCCACTTCACCTTCAATTTTCTCTTTCATTTAAATTCTACAGAACCTTGTAATCGAATATTTGTATGGCAAACTCTCTCCACTCATTTCTCAAGCCTGAAGTTATCCTCCTCTCCTCCAGACCTCCCAGAACTTTGCTTGTACCTCTCTTAAACACATTTTATGTTTAACCCCATATTAAGACTGTAGGTGACACATGTGCCTCTTTTACCAACTGAAAATATTTTGGGAAATAAAAGGAACCATATTTTGCTTAATTTGATGTCCTTCCATATGTCTAGCACACTTCCTGCCACATGATGTATTTTTCTGCCCAATAATAACAAAAAAAGAATGTTCCTTTTGTCCATTAGATACTAGACTGTGAGCTGCCTGAGACCAGAAGAAACAAATCTATAGTGATCATTTTTTTCAACCAGCTGCCTAACACTGTACCTAGAACAGAAAATACTTAATAAATGTTTGCTAACTCAAAAAGAAAAACAAAAACACCTGCAACCCTATCCAGTGGACTTTTTACAGAATTACTAAAAACAGTATTGCAACACAGAAATTCAGATACCAGCCCTTATTATGTCATTTAAGTAGAAGGAAAATCATCCACAAAAGTAAAAGCCTTCACAACCAACTTTCTTAGTTTGCTTCATACAGAAATACAAGCTTTGTGATCTGCCTTTTGAAAGGAGAAGAAAATGTCTGGGGTGTTTTCTGTGTATCCCTTTTCAATGTAACTTGGTCAGACATCCTTTTTACAAGCATCCCAGCTTACTCATATACAGATTTGCACACAGTACAACGGCCACTAGTACATAAGCAAAATAGGAAAGAAGAAAGAAGGTGGAGTTTCAAAAGTTTTGTTTCTTGCAGGTTGTTGAGGACATTCACATCACCTAAAGCAATTGTTTGAAATGCTTGTTCCCCAGTGCCATAAAGAAATACCACTTGAACATTTATTTAGTGAGGCCATTTTTACTTCCTGCAGAAAGGGTACACTTGCCAGCAGTTTTGCCACAAGAGTGCACCAAACAAAGGAGACAGGGTCATTTATAACCTGATGTGTCCACTCTACTGCTGTGTCCGGTTTCCATTGGCTGGAATGGGACCTCACATTCTGTGTTTGTCCTGATTGGCTAGCAACTTAGAACTGTTTAAAAGAGGCAAAGGTAGAGGAGAACAAAGGAAGGAGGAAGTAACTTGTGGAATGCCGAGAAAGATAAAAACACTGTAAAATAAGGAAGAGGAACAGGCTATGACCTCCTAATCCCTCCTCAGACCAGTCTAAGCATGCCAGGGCAAATATTTAGGCTAAATTGTGGCAGCTAAGAACATAAAGTACACTGATTTCCTTATTACAGCTAGCAGATATTTAAGAATGTTAGCACAGGTCTTTGAATAAATTTTGCTTCTGAGAGAAGTTACTATTTATTCCTATTTAGATGGGGAGGAAAGTCATTGAAGAAGAACCTCTACTTTACTTTTTACACAATCAAGGCTATTGTCATCATGCTACTGAGGCATTTTCCCCCAACATTCTATTTTTTTTTTAATTTGCTACCGAATTTTCTTTGGCTCTACTATTTATGCTTAGAAAAAAAAATCAATTCTTTCCCTTTTATTGAAAAATTATGTACAACAAATTATAACTATAACCCAATCTACAAGGTTTAATATAGGCGGCTTTGATTTACTGTCCCATTCATAACCTGCTGACGATTAGCCTCCTTGGAAACAATTCACTCCCTTGTCTAAGTGATATCAAGGTGTTTGTTTTTAATATGTCCAAAATCATCCTATGGACAAATGCATTATTGAAGAATTATATTTTAATTTATTTTCATGCAGTGCTTTTGATGGGCATTTGCATTAACACAATATGATTATGCTTCTTTACACTAGTATCTATTCAAATCGGAAATTACCTGCACATACAATCTCAGATGGTGGTCAAAAATTGTACAAAGAAGTAAGAATAGGACTCCTTAATATCATACAGCCCTGCTGCTCATCAATGAGGCTTTTTCTGTTCTAATGCTTTTGTCATGTATATGAAAGTCATTATGTAGTTTAGAAAACAGAAGATGAAGTGAAAGAGGAAGATCAGGGACCTAGAATGCATTAATATTCCACCAGCATCAAAGATATTTCCCTCGAGGGGCTCCTACAGGCCACGCTGTTATTACAGTGCCTATCCATTATCTTGTGCTGTTCTTGGTATTAAGACAATAATGGAGAGAATAGGATTATGTGCAGATGATAGGAAATGTGAAGGCAATTCAGCAAGATAGGAAATGAATGGAGACATGATTCTTTCATCGAAGCCAGGGATGGTTTAGCATAGGGTAAGAGAGAAGATAAATGAAGCAAAATGAAATCTTTACAGGTTAGCCAGGGTAAAATGAGTGTTTTCATATAATCCTATGAGTTTAACCTTCTTGATAGAAAATGCCACGGCATCTTTCTTTAAAATCCAAGTATATGTGCCTTAGGAGATGATCTGTTTTTGTTCTGAAATTTCACTTGTTGGAAAAGCTGTCCAGTGCTTACATGGTCAGAAGGTGGCCTGAAGGAGTGGCATAACCTTTTAATTCACTCCCATCACTGAGAAATTCGGGCTGTTATTTAAGATTCCCCGGTGGAAAAGACAAGCCTCGCAACTCTCCTGACCCATCTCTTGCCAAACAATGCCTAGTAATCAAGAGAGCAATAAACTGAGCACCAGACAGCAGAGTTCTATTATGAAAAATGCTTAATCTAGTTTCTCGGAGCCTCCATTTCTTTTGACACTAACCCTTCCTGTCCACACACACACACACAAGCAGACGCAATCATCCAGACAGACTTTGAAAACAGCAAAGAAAAGCCCTGGCTTTTTAAAAAGATCACCTATATTGGATGCCCAAGGCTAATGTGACTCAAAGGTTGGCATTTCATGATGATGGTGGAGAAACAAGAACGGCAGATTGTGTCATTTGCAGACAGGGCACTGGCATAAATCAATGTTTCTGTTTATTTAAAAAAAAGAGAACATTTAATTAAATGAAGGCACACTCATCTACAGACAATATGACAGGGCCGGAGAGAGTGCTTTCTCTGTGTTCACATACTCTGCTTACTCTTCAAACACTGCATTTGATCCTGATTTAAATTGGATAGAAATTCAACCAAACTGGGATCAACAATATAATAACATCCTCTAACTCAAAGAGTTACCAAGGGGAATTGAAGAGAAAATATTAGAGGAAATCAGGATGTAGACACAGTGTATCTATGAGCTTGTCTAAGAAGGTGAAAGCTGTGGATATCCAGGCTGCATATGAAATGTCGATTAATACATCCTGCATGGAATTGCACTGCAGGAAACACTACTTAGTTCTACATTCATTCTTTAGAAACATGGTTGAAAACTAGTTAAAAAATAACTATATGACTATATAGATAGGTGCGTGTACATACTAAACACACACACACACACACACACATACACACACCTGAAGAAAAAGCAAGCAACAAGATCAGGAGGAAAAGATATTTATGAATTTTCTTCCAGAGCATGGCCCTGCTATCTATATAGGAAAAAAAATGCATATATAAAGAGAAAATGTAATCAAGACCTTGGACAGCTTTTGGACCTTTTCTTTCCCCTCCCCCAGCCCTTTCTGGGCTCTTTGGCTCGTCTTCCTGGTTTTCTGGTTTTAAAAATGGCTCCATACTGCTCTCTGCTGCTGGTTTATAATTTTCTACTTGGAAAGCTCAGAGCCATTCCTGCTGCTCTGACTGTATATCAGGTCTTGATTAGAGTGCGTACCTAATGGGACTGTGTCCTAATTTGAAACAAGGCAGACTAGTAGCCCATAGATTTGGACTGCCAAATCCAGCTTCCTGGCTACATTTTTTTCCTTCAAATTATCTGGACTCTTTGACCTTACGAAAATCTAATTCCAGCCACGGAATCATTTAAATTTTAAAAATTGCCCTGTTAAGGAAACGATGCATTATTGAGAATCCAACTGTAGGATTCATGTCTCTTGGAAAATGAGGTAGAAAGGAGAGGACATTCTGGCGATGGCTGTAGTGACTAATTAACATCACCTCTTAATAACCACATCACATTGAATGCAATTTCAAATAAGAAAACTAATAAAATAATTCATGTGTGATAGAGCCCAGAACAAGGTATGCGCTCAATTAATAAGAGATTCGGATCAAATCTAAGCAACTGAATATCCAATAAAAAATTTTAATTTGGGAAAAAAGTTAACCTTAGGGAAAAGATATTTCAAACATTAAAGTATCAGAGAGTGTTTCGCTCCCCTTTGAAAGTATAAAAACAAAAAAAAAGAGTGATTTACTTGCTTATTTATTGTAATGCAAAATGCCAGAATGGGCCAGGTGCAGTGGCTCATATCTGTAATCTCAGCACTTTGGAAGGCCGAGTGGGTGGAACATTTGAGGTCAGGAGTTCGAGACCAGCCTGGCCAACGTGGTGAAAGCCCACCTCTACAAAAAATACAAAAATTAGCCAAGTGTGGTGGCAGGTGTCTATAGTTCCCAGCTACTCGGGAGGCTGAGTCCGGAGAAACCCTTGAACCCAGGAGGTGGAGATTGCAGTGAGCCCAGATTGTGTCACTGCACTCCAGCCTGGGTGACAAAGCGAGACTCTGTCTCCAGGATAAAAAAAAAAAAAGAGAGAAAAAGAAAAAAGAAAAAGAAAATGCCAGAATGTTAGGACTTTACCAAATACTACATTATTTTACAGAGAAAAATTCAAGCACAAAAATGTTTAGCAGGGAGCTTATTCAATGATAACACATTTCTTCCATCTGGAAATAAAGATGATTATGAAAGACACTTAACAGCTGTAATTGGAAGTTGCAATGTGCAACAATATGACCACATGACTTAATCCAAGAACACATGGTTCAATTGCATGACCCGGTTTGACAGACAGGAAGTTGTTTTAATCCATGTTATAATTTGAATCACATCTAAAGCAAACAACCCTATTACCCTGCTCAACAGAAACATAAAGGAAGGAAATGAAAAGGACGATGGGAAGTAATATGTGATATTGATGGGTGTCATTTACCAGGGCCTTTACCCTTGAAATCCATTGTAATCTAGAGAGATGCTGTTGCGTAGACACCCCACAAAATCCGGATGGACTCCAACCCAAAATTTGGTTTTGGTATTGAGACTGGTAACACCACTCACACATTAAAAGAGGGCGAAAAGGTTAATAACTCGCATTATGAAGCTTTCTGTGGAATGCAGGCTACTCATAATCAGGAAAATGGCTTGATAGAGCAAGGAAAAGAGACTGGTTTGAAGTTTTTATGGTATTTAGGGGAGGGGCTAGGCTGAGGCTTCCCACATGTGGTTTGAACTTCCTGCAGATGCCAAAGTGGGGAGAACCTCTTCTTATAAGCGTGCTCAAAGGTGGGACAGAAGAGGAAGGAAGAAGGGGGAATTGAGGCATAAAAGCTGTCAGCAGTCAAACATCAAAAAACGAAGTCAGACTCTTTGTTCTAAAGGCCTTTGTCTTATATTAGCAGTTCTGATTTATTAGATGATGGTGCAAAGCTCTCCAAACATCATCCAGTCAATACTGAGGGCAGATACTCTCTGAATTCATACTCAGAAGGTAGCCTCTAAAAGGTAATAAGAATCAGTTCACTCTAAGGTACTGAGGGCTTTGGATCCTAGTTTTTGAAGTAAAACAAAAATACACAGAGAGAGACTGAGAGAGAGAAAACAGATTTTGTTTTGTAAACACCTTTATCCAAGTAATTTTGTTCAACAAACATATATTGATGTGCCCGGCTCTGTTCCGGGTGAACTTTATGAATAATATACTGGTTCTGTCCTCAAGGAGTTTTCAGTCTACAGGTAGAGAACACATTCATAAATAAGCAATTTCAATATTGGTAATGTTAGAAGTATATATGAAGGACAGAAGGAACAGAGAGTGTTATTATCTCTGTCCTGAAGGCTGAAGAAATCAGAGAAAGTTTCAGAAAGCAGGATCTTCAACAATAGATGGAAGATTACCAGGCAAATAAGAAAGCAAAGAGGATTTGAGGCAAAGAAAAACACCATGGTAAAGGAACAAAAGTATAAAATGCCTTGGCATTTTCAGCTAACTATAAATAGTTCAATATCACTAATGCAGGTAAGGAAGGTGGTAACCAAAAATGAAATTGAAGCAGCAGCAAAGCCCAGAGGATGGAGGAATTGCCCAGTCGTGGGAAAACACTTGGATTTCATTCAATATCTGTTTTAATAGCTTTCCACTTCTTTGATTATATATTTCTAGCAGTACACAAATGTTCTTATTAATCCCCATTATAGGTACATAAATTTTCCAAATTATTTATACATATTAATGTCATTTACAGATATCTTGACACACTAACACTTACAATTTCATCATTAGCAGTATCTCTAAGCTGATTCTACTCAAGCATGTGGCTATCACCAAGACATAAACAATATCAATTATTTCATTAAGTCAAAAAGAATTGTTTGAAAACAGAAAATAATAACTGGAACTTAAGGTTAAAAACAGAAGACCCAGCAGCTTGAAAACTCTCCTGGAAACAATCTACTCATTTTTGAAAGTTTATTAAGCCATGATATCAGTTGATTTTCATTTCTCTTAGAAACCTGCATAAGCAAGCAATCTTCCCTGGCAAAGGGAGAAGATCTGAATTCTCTATAAATGGATGTAGTACTTCTAAGGCTTGGAGTTTATACAATTTATTCCCTTATAAAAAAGAATAAATAGGCCAGGCGTGGTGGCTCATACCTGTAATCCCAGCACTTTGGGAGGCTGAGGCAGGCAGACCACGAGGTCAGGAGGTCGAGACCATCCTGGCTAACACAGTGAAACCCCGTCGCTACTAAAAATACAAAAAATTAGCCAGGTGAGGTGGCGGGTGCCTCTAGTCCCAGCTACTCAGGAGGCTGAGACAGGAGAATGGCATCAACCTGGGAGGCGAAGCTTGCAGTGAGCCAAGATCGCAACACTGCACTCTGACCTGGGAGACAGGGTGAGACTCCGTCTCAAAAATAAATAAATAAATAAATCTGCAAATTTTACAATTTATAATTATATAACATATTACTAGGACTATCCTCCAATCTTTGGAAGTGATTCATGTATGTGAGGGATTCTGCAAATTATGTTTTAGTAGATGACAATTAAATCTCTCTCTGCTGCTGCCATTATCCTGGGCTCTCCGGAGGTCAATCTGACTGTTCCATCTTAATTTGCAAGAAAGTTGAGTTTCATGAAAATCTACATCAACTTTATGGTGAAAAATTTCTTGTCACCAAAAGACTGAAATAAAACACTTGAAAAATAATGTACCAACACACAAAAAAATGGGCTATTTGCTTTTGGAACTGTTTTACTAGCATTACTCAAAACTTAAAAATGACAGCATTAAAGATGACATGAGCAACAAGTATAACAATGTCAATGCCAATTTCATAAAGAATACTGCAGCATTGTACAATATAGTTGGGATCTAAAGTCATGTTAGAAAACTGCTTAGGAGCCATTTCTCTTCCAACTATTTATAACTAATAAATGTGTACAGTAAATAAAATATATTATTAAATTTTCAAATAAATATTTGCTGCCAACACTATGCACTGATTTCGTGCAATATGTTCAATAACATTTGAGGTGAAGTCCTACAGCAGGAGACCTTGGCAACTGTTTCGCTCCGTCTAAAATAACCCTGTAGCAGAGAACCTTCCACTTGAAAAGGAATGTAAGACATATTATAAATTGCCATTTAAAAACAAAGCATGCAGTAGTTGAGAACATGTGCACCAACCTCTACATGGTATACTTCTTTACTTTTTTTTGCTCCACACTTCTAGTAGACAAGTGATGCTACAAGGAAACGTCTACATTACTGTGCATTATGCTTAAATAGTAATTGTCATGTATATGTTATTATAGTTTTTCTGCAAAAATCACTGAAAATTGGTATTTTACCAAATGTACATGTTACCTATTATTATTTTTTTCCTATCTGTTATGTGGTATCAGGTACCAAGAATTATAGCCAAACAGACGCACAGACTTACTACGTGAAGGATTGTTTTTACACTGAATCCAGATGTGTCATCTAGTGAATTATTGTAAAATTATTCACACCTTCTGGGTTGAAAGCTGGAGACAAAGGATAGGGATTAATATTACACCTAAGTGTAAATTATCCTAGAGTAAATTGGAAACAATTTATTTATACTATAATTACTAATGTGCACTCTTAAGCACTAACAAGATTCTAGAACTGTACAACTGTCTTCCTCTGGGACTTACTGAAGTAAAAGACAATGAGATATTTCAGGGCTCTATTTCCACCCAAGGGCCAAGAATATACACCATGAAACAAAAACTATTGTGAGTGAAGGCTGACGTACATTGAGTACCTCCTGCTTATTCATTAATGAGGATGATGTCACCAATCAATAGAAAACCGGTTTTCTATTGATCAAAGAGGTTACAACCTTTTGGTGCTATTTTGACTTAACAATGTATTCCAATGACTTTATTTCTACATAAAGAGAAAGGCTTCATAAATGTTAGTTTCATCCCCACAAATCTTTAAAGAGCCCCCATTCCACCTTACAACATTGCCCATAAGTTTTCTTCTTTCCTTTGTTTTGTTCCTTTCATTATCATAGTTATTTTTTTCTATTTTATTTTTTTCCTTTTCAGAAAATCATACTTCATCTCAACACTCCTTCTCTTAGAACTATAAATTTTCTCTTTCCATGACTGCTTCCATGTTTATTTGGCGCCCATATTTTAATTGATTTCTATTCCCACCACTATTCTGTAGTTAGATTTAAGCATCTAAAGAAGCCTCCTTATCTTCCACCAAGTCAGCTTTTCTACGGATGTGTCAATGACTGACAGGAAGGGCTGCTGGGGGTGATACTGACTCAGCAGACTCACCATAGATGAATAAACAACAGAAATGTCAGATATGGAAGGAAGGGGAGACTGGAAGAATGGTCTCAACTAAATAACAACAAAATAAATAAATAACTTATTGCAGCTAAGTTTCCTAGTTTCTAGACAGCCATAGCCACAAGTTTCAATGTAAAAAATTCTATTTTAAATCATCCATTTAAAATACTACTCTATCTTTTGTTACAAGTAATTAGCCCAACCTCATATGCCACTCTAAATGTATGTCTATATTTTTAAAATTTTTTGCATGTGCAATGTGTATTAATCTTACTTTGGCTTCATGATTATCTTACATACGTTTGAGCAGAACCTTCAGAAGAAAAATAGAACATTGATTTAACTCCTTTGTTTATTCTAGGATTAAAATAAAATGTCATGAACTTCACTTTACTCATAACAAATTGAATATGGCAGAACACTTCTAGGGAATAAGTGACAAGATTTTCCTATTTACCTATGTCCCTAGACCAGCCATAAGGTTATTTGGAAGGCTACTATATTTTCTTAAATCCATACAGGAAGTTATTTTAAAGAAAAGTGACAGAAAAAATATTAAATAAATTTGATATATATTGCAATCTCCTGCCTCTACTGAAGACATCAGAGAAAGCTCTAAAGACATCGGTCACTTTATGTTTTGAACTGGATCCTGGAGTTCACTGGAGACAGCTTCTATTTGTTGAAAAAGTTATAACTTAGGCATGGTTTTAAGAATTAGCATTCCATATCAGTTAAATTTTATCATCCTTATATTATAGATGAGGAAACCAAGGCTCAGCAACATTAATTAAGGTGCTTGAATAAAATGAATAGTAAATAATAGATTATTAATATGAGATAAAGTTCTAATGATACATTCTGTTAATCTCTATTATATTAAAAATATTGTCTAGTTTGCCAGGCACAATGGCTTATGCCTGTCATCCCAGCACTTTGTGAGGCTGAGGCAGGAGGACCCCTTGAGCCTAGGAGTTTGAGGCTGCAGTGAGCTATGATCATGCCACTCCACTCCAGCCTGCGTGATAGATTGGGACCCTTAATCTTAGAATGTGTGCAGATTGGATTACCTCTAAACAATTGGTCCTGTCAGATTTGTCTAGCCAAATCGTGTAGCGGGAAGTGGATCACTGGTCCCACCACATAAGACATGTGGCACTCTGGCAGTCCTTAACCAGTCAGAACAAATACATTTCTCTGCAACAGCCAAATGGACTCAGGTTTGGCAGAAATATTAATCACATCAGGAGGTGTACCCCATGAAACAAATCTTAAACATAAATTTTCTTTCTCTATCATGTAAACTTTTGCCCATAAGCTGTTTAGTGGAGAACTCATTTTAGATTCTAATCTCAGTGTGAAAATGCAGGCCACATCAAAGAAAACCCAGCCAAGCACACATTTAGCACTGCCTAAGTGGATCCTGCTATTTGAGGAGAAGTGGATGTCCAAAGAAGAATTAGGTGACCAGATTAGCAATGATGAAATTTTGGAGAAATCTATGAACTGAAGAAAAATCCCTTGGGCCACGTATTGCTTGAGTACATGATACTTAAATTCTATCTATAGTTTGCCATTTGTCATAAAGCTTAGACATTTTAGCATATAAAACTATCTTAGCAATAAAATACAAAACAATGAACAATAATGTCTTAACAGGCAAAAGATATGAGTTAATTCACAGAAGAAAAAAATGCAGGAATACTTGATAAATTAAGAAAGATATTGCTTTACTAAAGAAAAGAAAATTTAAACAATGACTTACCATTTGTTCCTTATTAGACAAAAAAGAGACAATTCCCAATGTTTGTCATATATTTGAAACTCGAAAAGGCATATATACTTTTTTAAACAACTGGGCAGCTGTAGCAATAATTTCTCTTGCTACTTAGCCTAAGGAAATAATTGGACAAATACTTAAATGTGAATACATACAATTAGCATTGTTTATAAAAGAAAAAATCTAAATGTCCAACAGTTTGGTATTAGTCAAATACATTTTAGTGCATCTGTATAGTTTTGAAGCTACTAAACATAATCATGAAGAATGTATAAATGAATACATATAGAAAGATGGCCTAATACACATGTCTATTAAATGACTATTTTACAGAAAGGAATCTGGAATGATATATTCAAATGCATGAGTGATGAACTCTAAAGAGTCAAATTATTCACAATATCGTCTTTCTTCTTTTTTATTATCTACATTATCTAAAGTTTCTACAGTGAATATCTATGAAGTTTGTAACGAAAAACCTTTTTATTGAACATATAAAAATCAGATTAAATTATGAAACTATAGGTATACAAAGGGTTTAAGACTCAGTGGCTAAAACTAAAAAATAATTTAATAAAAGAGTTGCACATAAAAATTTTTCTGAGCTAGAGGCTTTATGCTCTATTCCAATTTTTCAAAAGAAACTTTTCTTGTAAGCAGGAGATGTATAAACAAGGGTCTAAAACCAATTTTCATCAATCACTGAAAGAAAAGGTAAAACATAAATAATCCATGTCTTCAAATGTAATCAGATTCACATGCTTCAGATACACAAATTAAACTAACTTTTGTGAAATGCCTGCTCTTTGTTGCATACCCTTGTGAACATATTCTTATTTAAAGCCCCTACTTCATAAAAGGTAGCATTATTTCCCTAATTTCTGAGTGAGAAAAATAATGGCCATGTCAAAATAACTGAATATATTACACAAATATCACGAATCAGAATGCCTCTGTAGTTTATCAGATTAATCTTCAAACATGTTTAAAACAACAGATTCCTAGACCCTAATCCAGATGTACTCAATCTGAAGCTCCTAGGATATTTGAATGTTTAAGTTGGGTTTAGAAATCACTAGATTGGGCCGGGCGCGATGGCTCATGCCTGAAATCCCAGCACTTTGGGAGGCCGAGGCAGGCAGATCATGAGGTCAGGAGATTGAGACCATCCTGGCCAACACGGTGAAAGCCCGTCTCTATTAAAAACACACACAAAAAAATTAGCCGGGCGTGGTTGCAGGCTCCTGTAGTTCCCAACTACTCCGGAGGCTGAGGCAGTAGAATGGCGTGAACCAGGGAGGTGGAGCTTGCAATGAGCCGAGATTGCGTCATTGCACTCCAGCCTGAGCGACAGAGCGAGACTCCGCCTCAAAAAAAAAAAAAAAAAAAAAAAAAAGGAAAAGAAATCACCAGACTGAATCACTCCGGTGTCTTTTTAAAGACTAAAACTTAAAGTAGATGGGGAGATGTAGGGCAAAGGGTAAAAACTTGCAATTATGTAAGATGAGTAAGTCTAGAGATCTGATGTGTAGCAGGAAGATTATAGTTAATAGTAGTGTATTGTGTATTGAAAATGTACTAAGAGATTAAATTTCAGATTATCTTACACACACAAGAGGAAAGTATGAAAGGTGGTTGATACGTTAATTTGCTTAGCTGTAGTAATTATGTCTCTGTGCATATGTATATCAAAACATCATGTTGTTTACCTTAAATATATGAATAAAATATAAATTTTAAAAATAAAAATAAACTTAAAATAGAAACCTCTCTCTAATCAGGGTCTCCCTCTCCTGAGATACTGGTATCTTTAAGCAAGTATGGTCTTTAAACCTAGCAGGAGAGGCTTCAGCTTTCTTAAAAAGCATTTGATGCCTTTCTCACCAGGTTCCAGTACTCCATACTGGTAGAGTAAAACTTGTAATCCTTAAATACAGGCGGTAGACTCTTGCATAACCAACACCATTCCCCAGTAGCACCAAGAGTCCATTTTCTTCTTCAAGTTCCCATTCACAGTCCCAGGGAGATGCATGAATTAGAAGAGGGTTCACAACTATTGCATCTGGTGGCTCAGGAACTTTGTGCAATATTAAAAAAATTCGTATTACTCTTCTATACATACATATGTGTGTGTGGATGTAGTATGTAAAGATTTTCAGTGTTGTGACTTTGAAGATATTATCAAAGTAAAAAATCAAAATTTCCTTAAAATGCTAAATTGATTTTAACATTTAAATCTTTGAACATGTAGAAAATAGGCTTCCATATGTAATCCTGCCCTAGGATTCACAAATGTTAGGGCTGGTCTGTTGTCAGTCAATATGCAGTTATGACTTTCAGCTTTTGGCAATTCAAACGTGATTTTATGATGCCTCATCTTAGTAAGAAGAAAGTGGTAAGAACAGCCTTTCTGTGTAGTGACTCTCTCTTGTCTTGCCTATGTCAACTTTACGTTTTGCACTGATTCATCTGTCTATTGATATCTAGATCTAATAATCTACAATCTTATAGAAATTTATGTATTTCTGTAAGCAACTGTAAAATAGTTTTTAGAAATAAAATAGGTTAGAAAGGAAAAGAAAGGGAGGCAGAAAAGGGCAGACAAAGAAGGAAGATTCGAAGTAAGATATACCCGAGATCAGATGTCTGTAAAGTGATGGAGCACAAATTTAAATACAGGTCTAGCTTCAGTTTCAATTAACATTTGGTTGTATCACACTTTCAATGTTTTTGTAAATCAAGGTCATTATCACATTTTCAATGTTTTTGTAAATCAAAGTCATGTGCCCTAATATATGAAAGTTACTTTTCCAGATATATTTAAAATTCAATTAAAGAAATGTTAACAATATTATGAAAAAAATCTTTAAAACACAATAAGCATTCACTTGCTTTAGGATTATCATTATGAGCATCATTTATTCTTGTGTATTATATATAAGTGATTTTAGTCTTTCAAATATGTGATTTTTATACAACTGCCAAATTCAGTTTCTTCATTCATTAATTGATATGTTCAACAAAATACTTACTGAGCATTTATGGTACAGCAATGAACAGTAAAAGTAAACAATTTCTGTTCTCATTTTGCTTATTTCCTAACAGGGTACAGACATTGAGAAAAAAGATTGAAAACATAAATATACATTGTATGTTACAGTACATATTGGCGGTCAGTACAATGGAAAAAAGAAAAAGTAGACGAAGGTAAGTAGGAGTGAGAGTCTTGTGTTAGCTGAGTGGGAATTATAAATTTAAATAGGGTGGTCACATAGAACTCACTGACAAGGTAAGGGCTCAAATAAAGGCTTGATTGAGTGATGTAGGTGGCTGTCTGAGAGAGGAGCCTTCCAGGCAGAAGTAATGGCAAATGGCAAAGGAAGGGATGGGTTTGGAGTCCAATAGCAGTAGAGTAAGTAATATCCCTAAACCACCCTTCAGGCATCAAATTAGATCTTTTAAACAACTGATCAATGATATTTGTCTACACCATGGTGTTGCTTTCTGGCTTACATTCATAAAGAAGACTGCTTGTACTGTGAATGCCACATAACGCCGCCATGGTCATGAGCACCACCATTCTTTGAGGTTGGTGCAAAAGTAATTGCGGTTTTTGCCATTAAAAGTAACCGCTAAAAAAAAAAAAAAAAGCGATTACTTTTAATGGCAAAAACCGCAACTACTTTTGCACCAAACTAATAGAAACCAGTGGATAGGTGGTCTCCATGAGCTTGCCTACCCAGCTCAGCCTCCTCATCAGCAGATGACACTCTTCTGGTCCAACCTCCCTGAAGTTTTCATCGTCCTCAGTTTCTCTTTAGGCAGGGCCAGACAAGATTGTGTGTATGTGGGGAGGCTTATCGTATACTCCAAAAGGTTTTTTGTTTGTTTGTTTTTGTTTTCTGAGAAGGAGTTTTTCACTCTTGTCGCCCAGGCTGGAGTGCAATGGCGTGAGTGCAATGGCGTGATCTCGGCTCACTGCAACCTCGGCCTCCTGGGTTCAAGTGATTCTCTTGACTCAGACTCCCAAGTAGCTGGGATTACAGCCCGGCTAATTTTTGTATTTTTAGTAGAGATGGGTTTTTTTTTAAGTCTGTGCACCTATGTGCTCAAGGTAGGTAAGTGTACTGGAGGAGAGGTTTAAAAATTAGGGGCTGTCGGCCGGGCTTCTGGCTCATGGCTGTAATCCCAGCACTTTGGGAGGCCGAGGTGGGTGGATCATGAGGTCAGGAGTTCAAGACCAGCTTGGCCAAGATGGTGAAACCTCATCTCTACTAAAACTACAAAAATTAGCTGGGCACGGTGACAGGTGCCTGTAATCCCAGCTACTCGGGAGGCTGAGGCAGGAGAATCACTTGAACCCAGGCAGCAGAGGTCACAGTGAGCCGAGATCGCACCACTGCACTCCTAGGCGACAGAGTGAGACTCCATCTCAAAAAAAAAAAAAAAAAAAAAAAAAAAAAAAAACACCGGAGCTCTCCTCCAATTTTTCAGACAAAATTTCTCTGGATCCTCTGAGTCCCATGAGAATACTACTGGAAGACCAGAATCATGGATTCCCAGAAACCTGTGAAGTTTTTATCTGTCTGTCTGGTTGCTTAAAACCAAAGGGCACATTCCATAATTGTAACTTTGTTCATCATGCTATGGCTGCTGGAGGACAGAACACTGCCTTACCATGTAAAAGTCTGTTTTGCAACTGTAAGTCATCAATACTCAAAAAAATGTTCAGAAATATATTCATGAAATTGACAGGGTGCCTGCAACTTTTAATCTTACGGCAATGTTTTCTTGTTTGTTATTATGGTAGCACAATTTCTGCCACTTAAAATCTTCATCCTCTCTTTACCCTTTCCTTGCTTATGACATGGAAAAGAATTCAGACTGGTTGTGAGTAAAACTACTGATGGTTTTCATTATGTCATAAATTTGCTTTCTAATCTCAGACAAATCACTTACTTTCTCTAAACCCTCATTGCCTCAAACCTATAAGAAGGAAGTTAATAATTACCTCACTAAATTGTTTTGAATATTACATGAAAATTACTAGAAAATGCTTTCAGAATGGTTAAGTCTGCAAGGAAGAGTAGATAGTTTACTAAAGACATGAGTTTTTTAAAAAAATGTAATGTAATTCTGGATGTTTTTCCCTGGCTGGAAAACAACCTAATTTAAATAGCATTATTAATTCCTATTAGATTATTATTTTGCTCCTAGAAAATGTTAAGATGCTGGCACTTTTTTTCTAGACACCAAAGACACAATGAAGACAGGCAGCCCAAAACTGGGCATCAATGAACAAATACTTTTAGTGAAATAAAAAGGAAAAGTTCAGCGTCTTTGAGTTTGTTCTCCCTGCAATATGACTACTGTGGGAAATCTTGCATCCTCTCTCTCTGGGATGCAAAACTTTGTGATTATAAAGAGAATAATTGGACTTTAAAAAAATTGTGTGTTCACCTGGTCATAAAAATTTTATTGTTTAGAAATTCTCTCTCTCTCTCTCTCTCTCTCTCTCCCCCACCCATTCTTTTTCATCTTGTTGCTACCTCTGTAAATAAAAATCATATAATCATACAACCTTTCATGAAGAATCTTTTGATTTTATAATCAGCATTGAAAACCAGAAAAATGTCATTAATTAATAAGCTTATTTCCCCTTATTTTGAATTCCCTTTTGATTTATTTAAAAATAATAATTCTTTGGTTGGTATCTGCGAAGAAGGCTTTTTTGGTAGGAATTTGCTTCATCTGTCTAGCAAGGCCTGCAAAGGCTTACTGGTATTTCACATCTCAAAGCTAGACATGTGCAAATACCTACTAATGATGAAAAGAAGGATATATCCACAAAGGTACTAGGCGCCATCTGGTGAAAACTACTGACTGTGAGAAAGAGAATAATCTATTGTTGAATTTATAGGACTTTTTGTTTTTATCTTTTTTTCTGTCTTTCTTTCAAATACAGCTTCTATAGTGAGGATAGTGGGAAAAAAGGAAGAGAATAGTCAGAGAAGGGAGTAGAAAAAGGGGAAGAAGGGTTAAGGGCTATATCAAAGTCAGAAAAATAATCTTACAATACATCTTATAAGAAATACTCCTTGAGTCAGATTGAACTGATAAAACTCTGAGCTTTCTGGGTTGAGGGAGGGGGAAGATGCAGAAAGAAAGAAACATAGCTCTCTTGCTTTGGGAATTACAGAACCTGAGGCTCTCAGGTGAAAAACTAATGAGTGAATCAAGTGAAATGCATGATTACATCCTCTAAAGCTTTGATTTGAAGGCAGTTTTTATTAAATCGCAAACGAGATTATTGCCCATCCCCAAGCAAAGAGTAGGGAAGAGGAGTACTTTTCCCCCAAGGAAAGCAAAACCAATACAGTAACTCTTTTTGTTGGGCACTGACTTCTGTTGTATACATTCTAAAAATGATATCAGTCATTTAGAACTCTCTAGTGTAGGGCGAATAGTGTTTTATTAAAAAAATTATATAACTCTTTAGACTTAGATGTAGCCACATGACCATTTGGGTAAAGGTGATTTATTTCTTTTGGTTCAAGAGCCCTCTCAGGCTTTCTTTATATAGGGATGTGTTTACTTTTGTTAAGTACACATACGTACACAGACATTCAAATATGAACATGAAAAACCCTTTTGAAAGGATAAAGAAACAAATGATTATTTCTACCATGCAAGCTCTAAAGCAGTATTTCATAGAGTATTATCTAGATAAAAGCTACTTCAGAATTATCCGAAGATGTCTATTAAAATGCAAATTTTTAGGTGGCTGCAGACCCAGCGAATCAGAATTTCTGCCATGGGTCCTAGTCAGTGCCTAGGTGGGGCCTGAGGAGTCATTTTTATCAAGCAAATTTTATGTACATTAAAGTTTGTGAATCACTGCTCTAAATGTGCCTTGGGATCTAATTGTGGCTCTAGCGGACATGTGCAAATTAGGCACATATATTGAGCACTGTATTAACTCTTACGGGTGACAACATTAGATATTCTGATATAGAATGTGGGAAGCCACAGGAAAAGAAGAATGTGTGCATCTCAGAAAAGAGTTCCGGTGGCTTAGAGCAGACATTGCTGCTGTTGAGTCTGTGTGTAATCCAGCCATTCCATTTTCAGTTATCACTGCACAGGGAACATGAAGGGATCGGACCTAGATTCTCTTATACTATGCTGGTCTGAGACTATCTGGGCAAAGAAATCACATAAAATAATTTCCTGGAGTCAAAATATCTGAACTCTATTGCTGAATGCTTTGCTTTCCCTTGCACTTACTAAGTACTTCCTGCATGCAAAGCCTACTCAGATTTTTTTATTATTATCTTAATAGGCACAAATTATAATATTTTATTTAGGTAAATTTATACCTCACTCTGATTCCAGCATTGGGAATGCAGGAGAAGTCAAAGAGAAAGTTTGACCTTGGCTTGGCAAAAGAAAAAGCTGGAACCACAAGACACATAATTAGTGATTATCGACAAGTTTTCTGAACTTCCCATTATACTGGTGATAAAAAAAGAGAAATATATTTATTAATCTATGTGTAAATGAATGACTGTGTCTGTTACTTCCAAACACATTTAACAATAAGATATAAGCACTGAAGTCAGCATGTCTGAAAAACACTTATCTAGCAGAAAAGAAAATGTGTGGTGATAATTTGACAACATGTTATGTATATTCACAAAATATATGTGAAAGATCAATGAAAGTCCAGCGAAAAAAGTCTAATGATATCCCACTTTTTATCCGAAAAATTTTATTCTGTTTCTCTTAAAGCAAAATTGCCAAAACTTGAAACTTCTGTTAATTAAAAAGAAAAAAAAAACCTGGTAATTTGGGAGGGTCAAACATGCTAAATAACTGTAGTACATAAAATTGGAAAATAAGAGAGGCTAGGGAGGCATGGGCCATAACTGACTGGACAGTGTTGAATCATTGCATTGTGCAGTGTTGAATTATGCCCTATTTCTTAATTATTTCTGTTATTACATGTATTGTTTTCCTACCTCCCAGAAGAGCAGAAATTAATAACGGATTAATAATGTATTTTGTCCCATTGCTCCTCATTCCTATGTATATCATCAGTAAAGTAGATGTCAGATAAGGCAGTTACTATGAGCGCACAGAACAAAAAAGGGAGACTTGCTAGGAAGATTTTCTCCTGAAAAAGCACTTGAGACAACTGTCCCTTGCTTTTTCACTCACCATGATTCCATGAATTCAGGTCTCCACACTAAAGCTGACATGGAGGAGCAGATGAACAAACATAATCACTAGGTTTCAATTCATCAAGCAGACTGATCCAAAAATGAAAACAAATTTTCCATTGTTTGCCAACCATTCAACGCTGCAGAGAAAGAGGAATGTGAAAGCTTTTCAGCAGCTCAGCCTACCTCTAGGAACATCTAGAGATAAGAATTTTAAGAAGTTACACAGAACTCAGTTTCCCTTTAACCAGTGCTGTTGAACACTGACAGCAGACTATGAGAGGGCGGTGATATGATCACATGAGCATTCTGAAGGAAGATGCCATATTTCAAAGTTTCCTGTATATACCATCAAATGTATCATAGTGGTGGCAAGAACCCTAAGTCTGAGAGATTTATGTTAAAGTACATTCCACTGGTATCAGATCTTAAAAGAATCCTCCACAGAAATGTCTTTTTTTAAGGCTAGGCTAATAAAAAATGAGACAGTCAGAGCCATCTTATGAAATAATCTAGTAAGGTCCCTGTCTTGTTCCCAGGATGCACATTCATTTCAAAGTAAATCTGGAAGGAGTAGACTCAAAATTCAACATATACAAAAAGAGGCAGTGTACCCAGCGTGTGTTGTATTTCAAGGAAGCTTCAGTTTATCTTGAATGCTATTTGTCATTCCCTGTGAAATCTAAAGTTTAAGAGCTCTGAGTTGATTTCAGAGTCAAAAATTTTGGGGTGTAGCAATTGGGAAAATTGTGTATGTGCACACACACACTCATATACACATACTATTTATGCACATATACAGACAGAAGTGTTTAGATGGCAAATTAAATTAAATATGGTAATTGAGATCCTTAACTTATTCCTATTTGACTCATCAATTTTTCACATATTAATATTTCTATTCTCAGTAATTGATTACTATTATTTTTACCTCTCCAATACCCATTTCTCTTTTCTTCTCATAGAATTATTTCCCACATAATCATTCATCTTGCTTCAGCTTTTATGACAATTTCACCCAGAAGCTTTGATCAATTAGCCCTAATAACCCCTCTGACCTAGAGAATGCCAGAAAATTTGAGTCAAGAGTAAGGTATTCAAATATGCAGTTAGCTACAACGTATTAGGGAAGATCATAGCTGTAGAATTCACACCCAAGTTCCAGTAGATTTGTACCCCTAAACTTCTGGTGTTCATTAATAATAACCTCTAGACAGATACATATTAATAGTTCTATATCCCTGTTAAAATTTCCAACTTAAGGGTATTTTCAGGGATTATGCTGCTTTAGACACTTTTCAGTTCCACTGGTCAAAAATTGCTCAGGATGACCAGATAAGAGAGTGAAATCCAGGTCTTCCTCTATAATCCCTAAATACTTCAAAGCTGTAAAACCAAGATTTTAAGTAAATTTAGTTCATATTCTATTTTTGTTTATCTCACTTAGTATAAATATTCATGTTTCTCCACCAAGATATTAATGCATTTGATAATGGGTGCTACCTCTGCTGGGGATATTAAATAACATACATGATATTATGTAATATAACATAGTCTGAGGCAATAAAAAATTTAATTCCTAGATGCTTCTGGTTCCATGAATGTCAAATAAGAGGCTACGTACTTATACTTGCTTTAAACAGTTTTTATACAAACAAAATGGACAGGTTTCTATAAGGTACAATACTCTCCCCAATGAGTGTGTTATAAATAACACACAATTAAAGACAAAACAGTCATAAAAGAGCCAGTGATTAATCCACTCCTCCTAGCCTGTCTCTCTCAGTTGGTGTGTATTAAATTCCTCCCATTTCTAAGCTTAGATACTCAGCCATGAGATGGGGGAGGGAGAATTCTGCCCTCTCTTAGCAGTACAGAATCCTTTTCCTTCATGCTTGAAAGAAGTGCTATAGAAATTTTCTGAGGATTTAAGCAAGGGGAATGGTGCAAGATGCAATTAAGATGACACAAATTCTAAACATGTACCCCCATTGGAAGAGGGGGGACTCAGGAGCTAGACTAATAGCCTAGCTATTTTGACAATCTTTTAATAAGGCTATTCTGAGTTTCTGCTGTGGATCCACTTCCATTTCTGCTTCTCTGCCATGTTGTGATGTAGCACAAGGCCTTCACTGGAAGCCTAGCAGGTGCCAGTGCCATCTTCTTGGACTTTCCAGCCACCAGAATTATGAGCCAAATAAACCTCTTTTGTTTATAAATTACTCATCTTCAGGTATTCTGTTATAGTGGCTCTAAATGGACTAAGACAAGCACCCAAACACCCACTCATTTTTCTAGCCTCATGTTTTGTCTCATTCCTCTAAGCAGTCCTCCAGGCACCCTGAACTCCAGACTCTATGAGCCACTTGCCATTTCATGTGTGTCCTATGCTGTCTCACACCAGGTGTGTTTGTGTGTCCTGGGCTTTCTTCTTTCTGTAATGTCCTGTCTCTACTTCTCCACTTGGTGAATCTCTACTCACCCTTCAAGACTCAGCTCCCATACCTCCATAGCCTTTGTAGAGAACCCAGACACAGTGAGTGAGCCACTCTTTTATGCTCATACAACATCTTGTTCATAGGGTAACTTATTCTATAATATTGTACTTAGCATGTCAGTCCTCCGTAGCCTCTGAACTCCTTGAGGATGAGACAGGAATCTTAACTCATTTATCTTTGTATCGTCAGTGCCTGATACAGTATTTAGTTCAGAGTGTGTGATCATTAGATGCTTTTTGAAAAAGAATTCATGTATAAATATTACACTCAAAGAAAAAAAGAACAAAGTCTTCCACCAAGAATCGTGTAATAGCCACTAAGTATGCCTATAAAAGGCACACGCTTACCCGGAAGACTGAGAACTGTCTTTCTGCATTTTGGCTATAAGCACTATGTTACTAATTTACAATTGCCAAATGCTAAATATGTCACATCACAATTTAATAGAAGATATTTCGTGTATAGTCCGATTGCTATATGAACTAAGCAAATTATTAATTATACCTTTTTCTTCTCCCTATATCCCCAACATCTTTCAAATCCCAGCAAAGTAAGTTTGTTCTTAGAAATGACAATCATTTTGAGGCTAACCTGAAGAGATCCTTATTTTAGAATATGTATCACCAAAAACCAGAAGTATCTTAACAATACCTCATCATTTCTGATCCACCTTTTTTCCTTTCATTGCTTTCTGATTATTCAAATTCCATTGCATTTTATTTTAACTGGAAATACCCGTATCTATGCATATATATTATACATATTATACTAGAATGACTGGGACTGCCTATATAATTAAGCTCAGTCTTTTCCTTGGGGAAATCCAGTGAAATTATCTTTCATTACATTTCTAAAATACTATTCATTAAAAGCAGAAATAAACTTTTATACTCATGGCTAACAATGCAGAAAAGAGTCTCCATCCTGAAGCTTATCTCAATTTCAGAAAAGAGGGGGGATTTTCCAGATGAGTTGCTATTTGATTTGATTTTCACCCACAATTACTATGAAGATCTTTCCCCCAGCAGCTTTTTTTTTTTTTTTCCTGATGGTTTTAAGCTTTGTTCCTCTACCCCATTTTCTGAATCAATGTGTTTTCTAAAAATACTGCTCAATTACTGCTTACTTGAAGTTTGGAACTATGTGCAATGTCATTCCCGATGAACTTGGCTATTTTTAGTCATGGATGCCAAAAGAGAGGAAAGAAGAAAAAAAAATCCCACTTTTCCCTGGTGCTCTGTCCTTCTTTCCTGCTGCTGAATTCATTGTTTTGATTCCTTCATGCGCTGGCAAACTTTCAAACATGCCGTATGAGAATTTAAAAAATGAAGCTCTCATTTAGGAGTCACACAGTGGTGATATACACACAGAGCTTCAATTTAAACCATTATTGCATACCATCTTTTTCCTTTTATAATAATCCATTAAATGCTTTCAAGTATGGAGAAGGAATAGCAACCTGTAGATCCAAATGGAACCCAGATGACCTATAAAATACATACTGCCTCCCTGCCTGAGTTGTTAGAGCTCTCATCTCTAATGGATGGCATTGTTATTTTACCATCCAGACAACCACACACATCAATTATACATTCTCCAATGTCATGAATCACTTTTTGAAGGCAACCTGTCTTTTGGTTGTTATATATGTCACTTTATCTTAACCTCTCAACCAAATTCAGTTTGTGTATGTGTGATAAATGATGATGTCCTTGCTTGAAATACATTAATTGACAATTAGAAAATATTTTGAGAGAAGGTTTAATGTTTATTCTTCCAAGCATCGATTGTACAAATATTTATTCAGTAATTTTCTGACAGCAACACTCGAGAGTACAATGCATGGCAATTTTTTTTTTTTTTTTAAGAAAAACACATTTACATTACTTTGAATTTGTGAGTTAAAACTTAATTTCTCATTTACACACGTATGCACACACGTACATATCTATCTGCTTCTTCAAACATGTTTTACACTAAGATTGATAATCAAAATATGTAGTGTCTTATAAACAGCACACAATTAAAGATAAAAAAATTGCGGAAGAACCAACCCTTATTTTTAAAACCATCTCTCCAAACAATCTTGGGTGGTATTGATAGATGCAGGAGGTAGATAAGGGGGGTCCCCAGATAATCTCTGACCCGCCCCACAAGTGATTACATCAGATGCTTTCGTGGAGATGAGGGAAGCTGCCCAGGGTCTTGTCTGGCCAGGCCCACAACAGACTGGGGAGGCCCCACCAGCGCACTGGGAAAATGGGTGGAGCCACGGGAAGTTCACGCCTTGTGCAGGGGGAGGAGCCTGGCCTCTTCAACTCCTATGTGGTGGTCTGTGGTATTCAATCTGTGAGTTGCCAGACTCCCTTTTGCTTTACTGTTTTTGATTTTTTTTTTTTCCTTTTCACCCAATACATTCTGCTTTCTTCACCCTTCAATGTGTCTGCATGCCTAATTTCTCCTGGTCGTGATACAAGAACCCAGATGTAGCTGAACTAAGGGGCAAAAATTCTGCATCAGTATTTTGTAGCAGAACATTTGACCTTCATTTACAGTATGATCACCCAAACATCCCAAATTGTTTGTTACTCTTAAAGTCAACAGGCTTTTATAATATCCACAAAAAATTAAATTTCTAAAAAGCACAAAGCTATTTGAAACCCCCATAAAGATTAACTCATAATAAGCAATTGGTTATCAATGCTATCTCTTAAAAATACTTAGAAAGGAAATTGTGCAGTAGCTCTTGTTAATGAGTCATATTATTTGCAACAAAAACCTCCCTTGATTTTAAGCCTATTGTTTTGTTTTGCTTTGTTTTGTTTGGAATGTTTTTCCTCTTTGCCTTATCTTAAGAATATCCTAGTAAGTTTAAGACATTTTCTTTCCAGGCTCACAGGGAATCAAGGACATTTGTTTACTGTTTTACAATACATGAGAGTTAAATTCCTGCTATGCTTCAGGCAATATGCTAAATTTTTTACAACCATTATCTCATTTAATCTTACTAAAAATCCTAGGTATTAGCACTTCATAGGACAGATGAAAACCCAGGCTCACAGGCTCAGTACCTTTACAACTTCAGAACAACTGAACCAAAGCCTTTTTAACTTTTCCCACTAGGCTGTATCAAATAACAGCTTTAATGTAGATCAGCTAACAATCAGTTAAAATAAATGACTGAAAATGTAACGTGTATGTACTTTGTGAACAGTCATAAAAAACACTTGTTTTATGTTACAGGAAGCTTTGAAATTAGGAAAAATCAAGTATGATGAACATTGTCTAATGGTTGATAGAGCAGTTATGAAGTGCTTTTAAGAACTTTTTTCTTCTCTCTATTCTTGCCTCTGGGAATCTCATCTATTTTCTTTACAATGAGTAGTGTTTCTCCAAAATTCCAGTGCCACATTTCCATCGATTTGCTATATCTTTCCATTCTGATGTCCTACCAACTCTTCTAGGCCTCCAGACGCCCAGTTTCTCTAGACTTGCTTGTTCCCATAAACAGAGTTATCATTCATTCAGTACACCTGTCTCACAGCCCTTCTCTGCTTTTCCTTCCTCTAGGCATGGCAGTCTACATCCATTTGGTTGCCAAACTCATCTCGGAAAAGTTTTTCATAGGTAGCCTGGCTCCTCCCTCGCGTCCTCACAACCACAACTCTGTATGGCATCTCCTTTTTTTCTCACTTACAACTCTGTAAGTTATTAACTCCTAACTCCTACTTTGTCTTCCAGCTTCTCTCCTATATATCTCTTCTAATTCTGATATATCATACATCCTAGGGCCAAATAATTTTCTTAAGATGCACTCTCTTCACATCACTTCTAGAAAACCTGTGATTTTCTATTGTCTTCCAAAATATATAATGACTTCTTATCACAGCTTTCAAGGTTCTGAAATGCGGCATTTTTCTGGTGTCGTCTCCACCACTTCTTCGTATAAAACCTATGCCCTACTTACATACTTTACCATACTTGGAATGTTCTCCCCTTTCCTTTGCCTATCAAAATTGCCCATTCTTCAAAGCCTATAAAAGTCTTCTCCTCTATAAAGCCTTTTTAGATTTTTTCTAAGCAGTTTTAGTGTCTCCCTCTTCTGAACTCCCTTTCAAATACTGTTTATCTTCACAGATTCGCCTTTACTTGCAGCATAGGAGCCATGTACTTGTTTCAGTCATCCTGCTAAATTATCAGTGCTTTATGGAAAGGTAATATATTTGAATCACCCTCGTATCTCCTGCAGCACTTAGCACGTGTGTGTTACCAAAAGAGATCTCAAGAATGTTTATAAAATTGGATCATAAAAATTGTTAAACCTGAACAGGGACTTGGAAAAAAACATATTATTTAAAAAAAAAAAATCAGCAAAGTATCATACATCTTGTCATTTAAGAATTAAGGTCCAAGTGAAATGAATACTATTATTTACACAAAAGGCTGGAGAGTGGGTAAAGAACCAAATTAAATGTTTGAATTGTTAGCCTAGTGTTGGGAGTCATTAAAACTGGGAGAATTTCTTATTCTCTTAGTCATGACAAGAAGGAAAGAAACAGATTTGAATCTATTTTGGAGAGGGCTGAGGAAGTGCCACGGACTGGAGTTCCTTTGCCCTGGAATGATTTTTCTGTTTTTCTTTATTTCACTTTTACTCATTTCTCCAAATTATTTAAATGTTATTTCCTCCAGGAACCTTTTCCTAACCTCCTGTCTTCCTGAGGTCTAGATTAGATATCTATCCTCTGTGAATATGTTAGCATCTTATATTGTTTTGAAAATTTCCCTGAAAGATTTGAATTATGTAAGGGTAGAAGTCATTTCCTTAATCTCTAAGTATTTAATTTGACCCAGTGCCTGGTACAGACTAGATGCTTATTAGTAAATATCTGTAGATTGAGTTAATTGATCAATTATACTGTTTCAACTATTTGCTATCTTGTGACTCTGGGTCAGTCACTTACCTTTTAACCTCACTTTTCACATCTGCAAAATAAAGATCAAGATTGCAATGAGGCTAAGGTTGTAATGAGGATCAGCCAGGATAATGCATATAAAATATATAGTATTATTACTATGTATACATTTTAAACTGTTATTAACATATATAAATAATTAATTTTAAAATTAATTAGGTGCTCTGATTTCATTCCTTCCCAGAATGCTGTTGGGATACTCTCTACGAATCATTCAAGATTCAGCATTACAATCAGAAAGCAAATGGAATGTCTTTGCATATTTCTTGGTATATGCTTATTTTATAGAAATACTATTTTTATTGTCTAATTCATATCCTCATAATTAATTATATCATATTTAATTATTATTTCATATTTTTATTGAAATTTTATTTCATATTTCATATTTCAATTAATTATATCATAATTAACTATATCATAATTAATTAAAAGTTGATGCATGGACTTACGCTTCTGCCCCAAAAGAGTAACTGTCAGAGAAATTCTGTTCTCACCATAAACAGCAACATTGGTCATCAGGAAGCATAAGACTGTGATCTTGAGAAAAAGTAAATAAAGTGAGCAGTTACACCAGTTTACTGCCCAGAGGCAGTTTCCAGGCCACACAACAAGGTGAGGGGACATGAACACAACCCAGCAGTCTCTGTGAGTGTAGGATAGCGAGATCAGAGTTTATGAAGGCAGAGTCATTTAAATTGGCAGATCCAAGCATGAGCGTGTCAGGAGCTGCACACAGAGATTGCTCTGGAGAAACACGGGGAGGTCAACTGTTTGCTGAATAAGGATCTGTGCACGTAGGAGGAAACATCCACAAGGTTGAGAGGAGAGCCACTGGAAAGCAGGATGACGAAACACATCTAGAGCTCACACAGGGCTGGGACATGTTATGATTCTATCAACCCAAAGAGAGTGAGCTCAACACTTGAGGGCACCAGGGCGAGTCTTCAGCAGTGTATCAGTCTAAAAGGACTGTTTGAGAGTATCAAAACAATCCCAAGGAACTTTGCTAGATATTTTACCAAAAAGAAATAAACATATACATCCACACAAAGACACATACACAAATTGTCACAGCAGCTTTACCAAATTATGGAATCAACCAACCCAATGGCCATCAATGGGGGAATAGATGCAATAATCACGTTATGTTCGTAAAATGAAATACCATTCAGCAAGTAAAAGATAAATGAACTACAGGTATACACAACGTCCGCGAATCTCAAAAGCATAATGCTAGTGGTAAGGAGTTAGACCAAACGCAACATGCTACGTGATTTCATTTATATGAACTTCTAGAAAACAACTACAGGAAGGTAGAGCAGATAAATGTTTGGCAGCGGTGAGGCATGAAGAAAGAAGTTGGTCTGCAGAGGGCATGAGGAAATTTTGGGGGGTTGATTTAAATTTTCTACATCTGTGTTGTGGCGGTAACCACCTAACTGATCATTTTTCAAAACTAATCAAATTATGCACCTAAATTAATAAAATTTATTGTCCATTTTTCACATCCCAATAAGGATTTGTTTAAAAAAAAACTGACCATTTTTCTTAAGACATATTTTTTAGGCTACTGTTAATATATCTTTAGTCCTCCACAAAAATTTTTAAGGCTTATGTTTATGTCTCACTGTTTAATATGTGCTCTGGTACTACCGTTAGTTTCAACAAAAGATAGGAAAGTGAGTAGGAAAAGGGGAATATTTTTTTCACTTTCTGTGACAGAAAGGGGCAAAGATGAAGAGAACTGGGGATGGCTGCTGAGTTATCCAAACAAAAGGGTCTGCTATGGCCTCATGCTAAATTTTAAATATAAACCAGAATGATTATTGGTATAATAAGAGTATCAAGTTTGCTCAATATGATCTGTTACTCAGAGTAATTAAAGGATGCTTTTTCTAGTTAACTGTATTTTCCAGTTAACTAGAAAAGTCTTCCTTTAACGTTTTATCAAAAATTTTTCTTAGATACCTAAGAGTCTTTCCCTTCCTTATTAAATACATTATAGGCAATGCATTTTAAGTATATTTACAAGTTTACATTTCTCAGATTAATCACTTTGAGCATAAAGTTTAGTTTGCAAAAGCTGGTAGAAGTGGATGTAGTGACATTTCAATGAAATGCTGGTCCTGCAAAGCCCCTTTCCCTGCAACCCTCCAAATAAGTGCCCCATAATTAGTTACATTTGGGTAATGTTGCCTAGTACAGTCACCTCTTATATTGTCATAAAGCATATTATTAAAATTGTTGAAGTGTCCTACCAAAAAGGAAAACCACAGAATACTCATTGATTTTATCCAAACTAATTTATCTGAGTAGATAAGTTATTTTTCCCATAGTCTACATCAACTTCTTCAGAACTCCAGTTCTAATGAGGCATGCTGCTGTTGTGAAAAATGTTAGATGGAGCTGGGTTTGAACCCCCACTTGGTAACTTACCAATGTTATAAATAAGTTTTAATCTTTTTGAATCAGCATTGCACTATAAAAGTCTTTCTGTAAGAATTACGGTTAATGTCTATAAAGCATCTGAAACAGCCTCATGGAGAGTAGAGTTCCCAGAATTCTAATTGACCATCAATTGATATTATCAAGTGGCTTTCTTTTCAGGTTCTCTAGAACTTGAATTTGTTTGCTTATTCACTTCATTTTTTGAAACTCTTCTTTCTGCTTTTTAAAAAATAATCATACCTTTATTTTTGCTCTAAATGGGGTTGGTAGAGTCTACTTAACTGAGGTTTCAATTTTGGTTATTTTCTAGTTAACCGAAGTCCTATTGTGCTTTGGACAACAGCATCACATTGCTCTATCAGTAGGGTTACTGGAGTCTAACCAAACCACCCAAGGTGTCTTAGGCTGAAATCCAATTCATAACTTGAATTGTTTTTTATTATTTTGTGGATAAGAACATGTTTAGATATTATTCCCAAATGTATCATATGCACCTGTATAGATTTCAGGATAGTTGGGCTAATGGGTGGACCATAATAATGTATTATGGCTCAGCCATTCATTATACTTTTGAAAATCCCATTACGTCCACGATTGTGGATCTTCCTTCACATTTACAGCAGTAAGAATAATAACAACTGATGACAGCAAAAGTAATAAAAGTAGTCTTAATATTTTATACTGTAAAACACTGGTTGTTTAAGGTTGTCAAGGCATTTTCTAAATAAATGTTTTCATAAAGCAATACACAAGCTCTCTGAACCATTATATAATGCCAGGGAGAAGGTCATATAACTTTCCCATAAAACTCCTTTTTTTGCATCAGGTAAAATGTTGCACAATAATTGTATTGGCTGTCCATCACAACACCTCAGGGAAGCATGCTGTTAACAGGGTCATTTCTCCTTCACAGCTGAGAATACTGAAGCATAGACACATTAGTGGTAACTTGTCCAAATGAACGCCGTGAACTAGTGAACCAAATCACTGTGTGACAATGACACCACTCAAAGGCAGGCACCACACAGGAAATGGCATCATGAAGGTTAATTTTAGATTAAACGGGGGCAGCATGAACGTTGGGTCATCTCGGGAAGATGTGCTAAAATGCACAGAGACAAGGTTAGTCATGGTTCGTAAACCTTACCTGTGAGTGTTCTCTGTTGTATGTTTAGGCATTCAACTTTATTTTTACAAAATAATTGTAGCAGGAAAACTTCCTTTTATCATCAAAGTAGAGATAGAAAGCAATGCTTTTTCTTTTTCCCGATAAGCACCAAGAGCTTCATCCATTTGGGGCTGCCAGAGTTAAGTCTACTCTGTTCATAAGGAATGATTTTCAGAATTTTTTGATGAAAATCATATGAAATAATAAAGTAATATCTGCTTGTGCACACCCAAAACTGTTTCCAGTAGCAGAGGTTTGAAGCAGCTGGACAGACTTAGCCGAATAAGTTAATTGCCAAGAGCAATCAGAGCCTCTTTTAGTGGACCCATCGAAAAAATACCAAGATGGTAGCAGGCCCTCCTAAGATACTGGTTCATAAACTCTTTTGAGCACACACTCCTTCCTCGTTCACACACCAGTTCTGATATACTATACAAACGAAATTTATTGTAGTATTTCAGAATGATCACAGGCTTTATTTTGCCCTGCACAGACTACCTAGAGTTCCACAGATCCCAGATTAATCTCTCTCTCTCTCTCTTCCCTCAACCCTCTCTTTAGTATCATTTCTAGTTTCAGAAAGGAAAACTAGAGTCCAAGAAGAATAAATTATTTCACAATTGCAGGAGATTTTCGTCACTTAGATTTCCACATCTCCAGGCTTCTTGCAAGATCTAAGAAATTAAGTGCAACAAATATTAGATTATGGTAGGCTTTTTCAGGCTCTGTATTAATTCCAAATACATTTATAGTTCAGCATCTTAAAACAGCTGGTATTCATCTTAGCAGGCTAATATCAATTCATGATATTTTATTGAGGTAATGGAAAAATATACACTGGCTTATCCAAAGAAGATAATGATGAATGCCAATGAAATCATTTCACTGTATGATGAATACTAATTTTGCAGGGCATGCTTCTAATTTATATCATGTAATAATGCTTTTTGTTCCACTAGCATAATGTGAACATTGTGCATAATTTTAAGCTTTCAGTTATTTCTGTCTCAAATCCTGTATAATGTAAAATGTATAGTTTTAACTGACAACACCAAGTGTTGATGAGGATGTGAAAAAATGAGAACTCTCATAATGTTGTTGAGGTAATAAAATGGTAAACTCACTTCGAGAAATGGTTTGGCAGCTTCTTATAAAGAATGTGTACTTTTCCAGCAATTCTACTCTTACGTGTTTATTCAAGAGAAGTTTAAAAAAATATGTCCACATGAAAATTTGTCTATGAATGTTCATACAGTGTTATTTGTCATATAAAAAAGTGGAAACAATTCAATAATTCATCAACTGGATAAACAGTAAACAGATTGAGCTATATATATATATATATACACACACACACACACACACACACACACAATAGGATGCTTTCTTAGAATACAAAGGAATTAATTATTGATACTTGCAAGAGCAAGGATGAATCTCAAAAACAGTATGAGTGAAAGAAGTGGGACATGAGAGTACATAATGCATGTCTCTGTTGATATTAAGTTCAAAAACAGAAAAGTAATCTATGATGATAGAACATAAAACGCTGGTTGCCTACGGTAGGAGGTGATTTTGTTTGGAAAGAGGTACAGAGAACTTCTTAGGGTGATAAAAATCTGCATCCTGTCAGAGGTATGAATTTGATGGGTATGTATTTGTCAACTTACATTGAACTATACTTTGAAGACTTCTGAATTTCACTATGTATACATTACACTCCTCTTTTCCTGAAATTTATCTTTACTTGGCTTCTGCATTTTCTTTATCATTGACATTTCCTCGATAGCCTTTCTCACCTCCTCATGACGGGCCCTTTCCTGGATTTCCACAAACTCAGCCTCATGGCAACCCATTTTACAGCTGTTTATTGCCAAGTACCCTTTTCCCATCTTACTACACCTAGCTACGTTGTAACTTACATGTTCCCTTTCTAGGATTCTGATTTTTATCATCATAAATAAATCAATAATATATTTTTTCTTCTTCTTCTTTTTAACTTGGGCTTGTGGCCCTGACATCTGTAACAAATCTACCTCCAGGAAGAGCTAATCTCAACTTGGTGTTTAACACCTCACCAATTCCCTAACAAACTTTACATAGAAAAGGATCATTACATAGTACAGATTAATGATGTTATTATGAAAGTAACACTAATGTGGGTGGGTGTCAATTACCTGTGTCCCTTTTACACAAAAGAACTTGGCATTCAGTAGCCCAGGACACCTTCTTCCAGGGCACAAGGTAGGACAACAGCCCGGATTCCACACTTTGCTGTTTCAACACCAAGGACCCCACCTGTAGCCGACTTTGGAACTTTCTAGGTAACCACAGTGAGTGTGGGGAGTTCTCATGGTGAAGGTCACAATTCATTGGTCTATGTTGATCTATCAACTGGTATTACTTGGTTTGAGGACACAGTGACAATTTTTCTAGGATCTTGAGTTTGTCAAAATGGAAACAATGTAAATAAAAGAAAAATTGCCAGGGGCTTTACAAATGCTAAATTTTATGGTGCTTTATAGTATTGTTTGGCAATTACTATACAGTTCCAGCACATGCCATGCTTTCTAACATGAGCCTTGATCTCCATAGAACAGTTTCCCTGAGTCTAGAGATGTGGAGTAGCAAACTCCATCCTACACTTCATAAATTTGGGGCTACTATCACTTTAGTGTGGCTTCTTTATATTCCACTTTATTATGACTATATCTATATAAATGCAAACACTGTTTCTGTGGATATAATTTCATAAAGCAAAACTATCTTCTATCTTTAGCAGTGAAATTCAAGTGGCAAATATGACAAGCAAAGAAAAATGAATGCAGTTAACTTCAACCATCCCTGCTCATCTGAAAGCTTATGTCAGTTTCTAAATAAGCTTTTCATTTTTCTATTCAGTCTGCTGATCTTTGTTGATTTACAGCATGAATGAGCATGGCACATTGCAACTTGTATAGTGTATTTTTCCTAAATAATAAAACATTTATTGCAGACACATCAAGCTAGCTAGTGGCTCTAAATTATTGTGGCAATGAAGTGCCATGTTAACAACTCATTTACATCCTTCCGGTGACTCTCCATTACCAAGGTAAGTAATTTAATTCCATCTAAAAAGAATGACTTTGCAAAGTGTATTTACTATAATTTGGGAAAAATATATTTAAATCATATTATAAATTATGAGGATCATTTTGAAATAAATACAAAAAATAAAGTGTTTCATTGGTATTTGTTGAATTATCTCATATAATTTTTAGTAAAGATGTGCTAAAATAGCCTAAGAAAGCATTGTAATATATACTCATCTATGCTCAATGTATGCTCATTATACATGTCTAAGCTTCATCAATTCAATTTGACATTCTCTTTTTCATCTTTGATTTCTATTCCCATTTTGGGCAAGTTACAAAAAGTTGTTAGTCACATTCCTCATCATCAGGCCTACCACAAGTCATAAATTTAGGGGGTTCATTCACCTAATTTCCTATGCACGGCACTTACATATATGAGCACAGTTGTTACGCTGATGCAAGGCTCTGCCCTTGTTTTACTCTCTTCCCACTTCACCCTAGATCCTAATTCGCATTCAACTCCTGTACCCGACTGAATACCTACTATAATGCATTTAGATATGTCCTTGAACATTCACATTTCCTTTTAAAATGTGAAGTGTTTTTGTGTGTATATGTTTTGAATTTACATAAACAGTATAGCTCTGTTTCTTACTTTTGTTCCCTCAGGGAATTTTTTAAGTATCCATGTATCTATAATACTATCGGTTTAAACTGAAGTATTGTATTGGATTCCGAAGTATGGATCTACCACATTTTCTAACCTATTCCATCACTAGATTTCCTCCAGCTCCTTGTTATAACGCATGATGATGTAACAACTTCATACAAGTCTGCTTATGAACCTATGAGAGAATTTCTCTAGAGCATATTACAGGAGTAGGTTTCGTGAGTCATACTCAGAAAGTATGCAGACATACTCAGCAAGAATGAACACATGACATAAGCATGAATATACACTAATAAACACATATACATACATAGTAAGGATATAAAGAAGTACACAAACCAACAAAGGATGAAAACATATACATTAATAAGTGTGGGAAATGTATTCAGAGTGGCCAGTGAAGGACACATACTCCATAATCAAGGTGTCCACACACACAGTAAGTACGAATATACACTATTGCGGATATACTCGTAATTAAGTTTGTAGATGTACTTAATTTCATAAGCACTGCAAATTATTTTATAGAATAGCTGTAATCTCACCAGAAGTGCCTGAGTATTCCTATCTCTCAATAATTGCTACAGATTTGGTTTTACTAATAATTTCTGATCAGGCACAGTGTCTGATGCCTGTAATCCCAGTGCTTTCAGAGGTTGAGGTGGGAGGATCAATTGAGGCCAGGAGTTTGAGACCAGCCTGGGCAACCCAGCGAGCCACCATCTCCACAAAAAAAAAAAAGAAAGAAAGAAAGAAATTAGCTGGGGATGGTGGTTTACACCAGTAGTCCTAGCTACTCAGTAGACTGAGGCAGAAAGATGGCCTGAGCCCAGGAGTTTGAGGCTGCAGTGAGCTATGGTGGTGCTGCTGTCCTCCAGTCAGGGTGACAGAGCAAGGCTCTGCTTCTTAAAAATAATAATAATTTCTTTGTTTATCTCATGGGTGCCAATTATTATTTTATTTTTATTTGATTCATGCAATTACTGATGAGTTTGAATATCTCAAGATGTTTGTGATTAGTTTGGGACTTATCTTTGCGTGTATTATAAATATAAAGCCTTCTCACATTTCAAATTGGTTTTCTGTTCTCTTTTGTTTTTGTGATTTTTAGGAATTCCATATACTGTGTACTATGTATATAGTTAATTTCATTTAGCCAAATTCGTTCTTGTATTTGTATCTTGATTTGTGCTTTGGGGATATTAAGAGGTTCTCCACTTATGCCCCAAATTACAAGATAACTTTCTTCCTTTTCTTCCAGTAGTATTATAATCTACCCTTTGAATGTCTACTACATCAGAACTTCACCTTTGTATTCAATGCTAATTAGTCATCCAGGTTTATTTGTCTTCAAAATAGTAAGCAGTTTTCAAACACTCTTTACTAAACGATACATATATCCACTTGTGGTGCTTTATTTATCATCAATTATTTTTTCATATATAAGTGAGCCTTTTTCTGAGTTCTGCTCCTTTGGTCTATTTATTTCTCCCAGAATACCATATTATTTGTAGTAAATAATTTTGAGGTTTAGCTAAATATCTGAAAAGTAGGACACCTCTCTTCACTTTTCTTTTTTATTGTTCTTTAATCTCTCATTTAAAGTTTAAAAGGTGTTTGCCAAGCTGTTAAAAAGATTCAACTGTAATTTTGATCGGGACTGCCTTGACTTTATAGGTGATTTTCAAGAAGAATTATATTTTGTAATAATAAGTTGCCCTATCTGTAGATAGGAAATGTCATCCCATTTAGTTAGATCTGCTTTTAAGTTCTTTAACAAAGACATTAATTATCTCCATAAATGTGTGGTTCATCCTTTTTTGGGTTATTTTCTAATTGATTACTTAGAACATTAATTCTAATTGATGTTATAGAACAAGGGTCAGTAAAATTTTTCTGTAAAGGAACAGATAGTGAACAATTTGGGGCTTTTTGAGCCAACCCGTCTCTATTGTTAACTATTCACTTCTGCCATATTAGCAAGAAAACAGCCCTAAACAATATGTAAACAAGTGAACATGGCTGTATTACAATACAAATTTATTTATTAAAAAAAAAGGTGGGCCGGGCATGGTGGCTCACGCTTGTAATCCAGCAGTTTGGGAGGCTGAGGCAGGTGGATCACCTGAGGTCACGAGTTCGAGACCAGCCTGACCAACATGGAGAAACCCTGTGTCTACTAAAAATACAAGATTAGCCGGGTGTGGTGGTGCATGCCTGAAATCCCAGCTACTCGGGAGGCTGAGGCAGGAGAATTTCTTGAACCCGGGAGGCAGAGGTTGCGGTGAGCTGAGATTTTGCCATTGTACTCCAGCCTGGGCAACGAGAGTGAAACTCCGTCTCAAAAAAAAAAAAAAAAAAAAAAAAAAAAAAGTGACAGCTGGATTTGGCTAGGAGGCAGTTTGCTGACCCCTGCCGTAGAGAAATGGTATTAATTTGTTTAAGCTATTTTATGTAGCACATTTGCTGAACTCTCTAATTAGATAGAATAATTGGATTGCTCATTGTCTCTAAATTTTTTTTAAATTATTGATGAACATATCATATGTAAATAATGGCAGTTTATCCCTTTTTTCAATTATTAAACTTTTTTTTTCTTTACCCCTAATTACAAAATTGGCCAGGGTCTTCATTATTGCTCAAAAAGTAGCAGTGATGGTAAGCATCTTTGTCTTGATCTTAGCCTTGGGAAAATCTGTAGAGTTTCTGGATGAAATATGGTGTTTCATATAGGTTTAGGTCAGGGGTGTCCAATCTTTTGGACTCTCTGAGCCACACTGGAAGAAGAAGGATTGTCTTGGGTCACACATAAAATACGCTAACACTAACGACAGCTGACGAACTGAAAAAAAAAAAAAAAAAGGTCTCTGCATGAATCTCATAATGTTTTAAGAAAGTTTATGAATGTGTGCTGGGCCGTGTTCGAAGTTGTTCTGGGCTGCATACAAACTGCAGGCCGTGGGTTGGACAAGCTTGGTTTAAGTTTTATTCACTGTTATCACTTGATAAAGTTAAGGATATTCCCTTCTATTTCTGGTTTAATGACATGTTTCATCAGAAATTGATATACTATCTAATATTAACCATTTCATTCTTATAATCAACTTTACTACAGCATATTTTTCTCTTTAAATGAGTTTTTGAGATAAAAATTGAATACAATGAAATGCATCAATTTTGTGCACACAGTACAGTACGTTCTGACATATGAATGCACCCATGTAACCACCATCTAAGTTAGGACCCAATCATTTCTATCTCCAAAAGAAATGCATTTATCTCTTTGCAGTCATTTTATCCCTACCTCTAAACCAGGATACAAAACAATCTGCCAGTGCTATATATTAGTTTTGCCTGTTTCTGAATTTTATATAAATTGAATCATACAGTGTGTTCACTTTTATGGGAGCATTCATTTACTGGAAATGCTTTTTTTGCTGAGTAGTATATTCATTTTATGGATGTAGCAAAATTTAAATTTTCAATTTTGATGAAGTCTAATTTAATATTTTTCTTTTATGGCTAGTAAGTTCTAAGAAATCTTTGTCAACCCCAAAGTCATGGAGATTTTCTGCTATTCTCTAATGGTATTCTAGTTTATGTTGATGATTCAGTTTTACTTAATTTTGTAAAATATGGAGTAAGAATCAAAATTCACATTTTATACAAATATATAGTGATGACAACATTATTCATAAAAAATATAATTTTAATATTAAAATATTTGGGGATTTTAATAAAAAATCACTTGAATATATTTACATGGGTATTAATGAACTCTCTATTCTGTTCCATTATCTGTATGTTTATCCTTGCACCCATATCATGATGTCTTGAATCTGTAGTTTTATCGTGAGTTTTGAGTCAGTACCAGGTATACAAGTCCTCCAACTTTGTTCTTTTAAAAATTGCTCTGTATATTATGTCATTTTCATTTCTCTGTAAATCTTGGGATTGTATTATCAATTTACACACCAAAAAAGCCTATTGGAATTTTATATGTCTATGCATTGAATCTATACATCAATTTAGGAAGAACTGACAACTTAACAATATTGAGTCTTGCAATCGATCATCATGGCATAACTCTTGAATTTTTTAGGTCTTCTACAGTTTCCCCCTACAATGTTTTATAGGTTTCAGTGAAGAAGCCTTCAATATAAAGTTTGCTTTAACTTGGAAATTATTGTAAAGGTTTTAAAATTTTATCTTCTATTTTCTGAAATTAAAATATATAAAATATAACATATAAAGAAATAAAATTTATTTTTTTATATTGGCCTTGTATTGTGCAACTTTACTAAATTCAATTATTAGTGTGTATGTGTGCATGTATGCATATATTAGTAAAAGATATGAATGTTATATGTATATATATATATCTCATACACACAAACATAATTGAATTTTTATTCAATTAAATAACTTAATTATGTTTGTGTGTATATAATATATATGCATATAAAAATATAGTTTACTAATTATATTTAATACATTAAATTCTACACCTTAGAATTTAATATGAACTTGATCATGGCATCTATATATAAAGAGAAATTTACTGCTTCTTTTCCAATTGGAGCAGCTTTAATTTTTTTCTTCTAATTTTTGGCTTCTTTTTAAAAACTTTGATGCCCTGAATATTATATCCAGAACAATGATGAATAGAGGTGATGAATGAGTGTGGACAGCAATACCTTGTTCCTAATCTCAGTAACAAAAGCTTTTAGTCTTTCACCTTTAAACATGATTTTGGCTGGAGATGTTTCAGTGATGACCCTTTTGAGTTGAATAACTGTTCTGAGAAAGTTTTTGCTATGAATTTTATTGAATGCTTTATTTTGAAATAATTGTACGGTCTAAGGTTTTCTTTTGGGGGAAGTTTTAATTAAAAAATTATTTTATTTAATAAATAAAGACTGCCGGGTTTTAAGCTTTGTGTTGTTTTCATAATCGGAATATTTTGAGAAATTTGTTCATTTCGTCTAAATTGTGAAAATACGAATGTTCATATTATTCCCTTATTGTCCCTTAGAGTCTATAAAATCTATAGGGATACTTACGATGTAATTCCTGATATTAGCAATTCATATTTTCTTTCTGTTCTTGATTAGTCTAGATAGTAACTTAACAATATATTACTCTTTCTAATAAACTAACTTTTGGTTTTAGTAATTTTTCTCTCTATTTACTCATTTTCTATTTTATTCATTTTTATTAGTTATTACTATATTTCTTCTACTTTGGGCTTAATTTGGACCTTTTTTGTAAGATTCTTAATACAAAGGCTTAGGTAATAGAGTTTTGATCTTATTTTCTAATGTAGTATTTAAAGCTACACATTTCCATCTAGCAATTGTTTTAGTTCTACCCTACAAATTTGATGTGTTTGTGTAATCATATGTTTCAAAATACTTTTCAATTGCCCTTTTTATTTTATTTTTATCAGACAAGGTAGTTAGAAGTGATTACTTTTTAAATAATTAAAATTTTTTTGGATAATCTATTGTTATTGGGTTCTAATTTACTTCTGTTTTTGTCAAAGATATATCTAATCTCAATAATTTTAAATATATTGAGAATTGTATTACTCAGCATATGGTCTATCTTGCCGTAAGCTCCATGTTCACTTCGAAGAGACATGTTTTTCTGCTATTATTTATTATGTTGTTGAAGGTAGTGTTTAGGTGGTGTTCTATAAATGCCAAATTAGTCAAATCGTGAAGTTTTTTCTATCTTAGCAGTGATATAACATTGTCTTGATTACAGTAGCTTTACAGATGTCTTGAAGTCAACGGATGTAATTCTTCAACTTTGGTCTTTTTAAAAATTGTGTTACCTATTCTAGATACTTTACATTTCCATATAAATTTTAAAAAGCTTGCCTCTTAACAAAAAATAAAAGTTTTTCTCAATTTGGGGTTGCATTGAATCTGTGAATCAATTAGCAGAAAAATGATATCTTGACAATCAATATTGCATCTTTTAATCCATAAACCGGCCAGGTGTGGTGGCTCACGCCTGTAATCCCAGCACTCTGGGAGGCCGTGTCGGGCAGATCACGAGGTCAGGAGATCGAGACCATCCTGGCTAACACAGTGAAACCCTGTCTCTACCAAAAATACAAAAAAATTAGCCAGGCATGGTGGTGGGCACCTGTAGTCCCAGCTACTCAGGAGGTTGAGGGAGGAGAATGGCATGAACCCAGGAGGCAGAGCTTGCAGTGAGTCGAGATCACACCACTGCACTCCAGCCTAGGCAACAGAGTGAGACTCCGTCTCAAAAAAAAAAATCCATGAACATGATATAGCACTCCGTTGATTTAGGTCTTTCTTAACTTCTCAGCAGTATTTTTAGGTTTTCAGTGTTCAGCCCTTGCACATAATTGATAAAATTTATCCCTCAGTATTTTTTAGTATATTGGTATACTAAATAGTATTTTTTAGTATATTTTAATGCCATTTATTCAAATAACATTTAAATGTTAATTAGTATTACATAGAATTATAATTGATTTCCTATTTGTCTAATTTATTCTCTTGTTCTTACTTATTTCTTCTTAGTCGAAGGTAAATGTGCTAAATTTCTGGTTTCTTATTTATATTTTATTCCTTACAGCATTCATTTTAAACCTTTTTTTCTTTTCTAGTACCAGCATTTAATGGTATATTTTTCCTCTGAGCACTACCTTTGCTCAATGATTCTCAATTAGGGGTAATTTTGCCTTTTAAGGGATGTTTGGTAACGTCTGGAGAGATTTTGGTTGTCACAGCAGAGGAAGAGAGTGCTACTGGCATCTAGTGGATAAGGATGAGGGATACTGCAAAACATCCTACAATGCACAGAATAGCTTGAGCAATCAAGCAATTAAAATATACAAAATTATACATAATATACAGATATATGCAGAATATACAGCTATTAAAATACACAGAAGGCAACTTCTGTGAGGCAACTACTGTGTATTTTAAAATTTTTTGTTTTTATTTCAATCAATTTAATATATTTCTACTGTGATATATTTGGAAACCCATGAGTTATTTAAAAGTTTCTTATTTACTTTTCCTATGTTAGTTGTTTTCTGAATATATTTCTATTCCTAATTTCTATTATAAATCTGTTGTGGTTAGAGAATGAAGGTTTTATGATTTAAATCATTTGAAACTTATTCAGATATTTTTATGGTAGAACATCTATCTTGATGAATGATCTGTGTGTACTTTAAAGACATATGTATTTTGCTGCTGTTTTGTGGAGTAGCCTAAAAATGTCAATTAGGTATATTTGTTTGTGGTGCTTCTTCAAGTCTTTATACTTTCTACTTTTCTACATAAATTTTTAATTGATAACTGAGAAAAGTTTTTATGCTAATTATAGTTGTAGATTTGTCTATTTCTCTTTTATGTTCTATCAGTTTTAACTTCAGGTAATTTTTAGTTCTATTATCAAATGCATACATATTTTTATTATGTCCTTCTGATGAATTAATTCCTTTATCAAGCTAAAATATCCCTCTGTATTCCTGACAATATTCCTTGTTCTAAAGTCTATTTTGTGTAATATTAATATATCAATTCCAGCTTTCTTTTTATTGGGGTCCATGGTAAAGAGTTATTCTATTCTTTTCATTTTATTCTATTTGCATATTTATATTTAAAGTCAATTTGTTATAGATAGCAGACAGTTGCCTTACTTTTTAATCAAGTCTGACAATCTTTGCCTTTCAGTTTAAATGTTTAGATCATTTATATTTAATATAGTTATCACTATGGTTGGGCTTAACTCTAAGCTCTTACCATTTTTCCCTCTTCAATTTACCTGTTTTTATTTGTTTATTTTCCCTTTTCCTGGCTTCCTTTTTTTTGAGACAGAGTCTCCCTCTATTGCCCAGGCTAGAGTGCAGTGGTGTGATCTTGGCTCACTGCAACCCCTGCCTCCCAGGTTCAAGCGATTCTCTTGCCTCAGCCTCCCAAATAGCTGGGACTACAGGTGCACAACACCACACCCAGTTAATTTTTGTATTTTTAGTAGAGACAGGGTTTCACCATGCTGGCCAGGCTGGTCTCAAACTCCTGACCTCAGCTGTTCCACCCACTTTGGCCTCCCAAAGTGCTGGGATTACAGGCGTGAGCCACTGTGACTGGCCTTCTGGCTAATTTTATATTGAGTACATTTTCATGACTCTTTTCTATCTTGACTATTGGCTTATTACCTATATTTCTTTGTTTTACATTTAGTGATTACTCTAAGGTATACAGTATATATCATTAAGTTAACAAAGTCTCCTTGACATTGTATTATACTACTTCATGATTCGTATATAAACTTTACAACAACATACTCCAATTTCCTCTCTCCTATTCTTTGGGCTATTATTATCATACATTTTACTTCTACATATTTTATAAACCCCATTTAATGTTATTATGATTTTTAATTTAAATTATCAGTTATCTTTTTATAAAACTAAAATAATAACTTGCCTACATATTTTACTTTACATGTACATTACATTTTTGAAAATATTTATTGTTTTATGGTGATTCAAGTTTTTATCTGAAATTATTTTTCTTTGATGAAATTCCTTTTTATATCTGATAATATAGGTTGGCTGCTAATAAATTATTTCAACTTTTCACTAAAATTGTTTTTTATTGTATTTCATTTTCTGAAAAGTATTTTATTTGGGTATTAAATTCTAGATTTATAGGCTTTCCACCCCCCCTACACTTTTTGTCTTTTTATTACTTTCTTTTTCTCCTTTGTCTTCTGGCTTACACAGATTCTGACAAAGAATCTATTGTGGTAGTTACCTCTGTTCTTCTGTAAGTAATATTCCTGTTTTCCTCTGGTTTCTTTAAAAAATGTCTTTTTACCAGTGTTTATTGCAAATTATTTTAATGTACCATAGTGTGATTTCCTTTAATTATTTTCTATTTTATTTACTTATTTTATAATACTTTAAGTTCTGGGATACATGTGCAGAACGTGCAGGTTTGTTACATAGGTATACATGTGCTATAGTTGTTTGATGCACCCATCAACCCATCATCAACATTAGTTGGTGAATCTACGATTTCATACTTTTCTTCAAATTTGGAAAATTTTAACTGTAATTTCTTCAGATAACCTTTGACTGGCACTTCTCTTTCCTCTGTCTCCTTCACTTCTGGGAATCTAATGACATTTATATTAGATTGCTTGATATTGTTTTACTAATCATTAGAGCTCTTTTTTTTCCAGGATATTTTTTATCTGTGCTTAATTTTTGCAAAGTTTTTATTGCTCTACTTTCAGGTTCACTATCTGTTCTCTATATTCTAATTTGTTATTATTCTGTTCAGTATATATTTTTTGTGTTGTATTTTTTACCTCTAGCATTTCCATTAGATCTTTTATATATACTCTATTTCTCTCCTCATTATGTCCTACTTTTACCTCATTCTTAACACAGGAAACTTAGTATGTTGCCTTCTGATTTAATTCTTTTCCTCATTCTTGTATCTGTTTCTATTGATTGGTATTTCTCCTGTTTACAGGTCATAGTTTCACACTTCTTTGCATTCCTGATAATTTCTGGATGATGAATATAATTGATTTTATATTGTTACCTTTTGGAATTCTTTTTTATGAATGTTCAACATTGTTCTGGCTACATATAATGTCGTAGAAATCAGTTTAATATTTGGAGTGCTTGCTTTTATGTTTGGGTCAGTCCCAAGGAGTAAATAGTGCTTGTTTAATCCCATTACCAAAGGAATGTACTCTAATCTCCATGTATTTTGGAGACCACTTCACATTGACTAATGGGAACACAAAATTTCTCAACATTGTGTGAACTCTGATGATTATTTGCTTTCCCGTGATTCTTTCTCCACTCTTGTGGAGTCACAGTCCACACATATGCCCACTAAAATCAGTTGAAGACTTAAAGAAATCCCCATGCATATCTCATGAGCTCTTTCTCTGTGAAACTCCCATCTCTCGGGGATTATAGCCATGTGCTACCAGTTGTCCAGTGTCCACAATAAGTTGTTTTATATATTTTATCCAGTCTTTTTATTGTTTAAGATGGCAATGTAAATCCAACTGTTGTTCTTCCATCATTAAGAGAAGCAGAAGTCTCTGAGACGTAGTTTTTCCAATCAGTTTAACCTCTTTAAACTCTGATCTCTTTCTCCTTAATTCAAAGAAACATTTGTGTTCTGCTTGGGTTTACTCTCTTTGCACCATAGTCTTGAAAGTTTCTCCATAGTTTAAAAAAGGTAAGATAGTAGGACTTATTTGTTTACCTTCTCTCAGAGATCATAATGCTGTCTTGTCACTAAATGTCTGAAAAAGAGGTGTTTCATATTGTTTTCTAGTTTTCTTAGGTATGATGAGATTGTAATTCTAGTACTATTCTTCCACCATGGCTGAATTGATGTCTGATATCTTCTTATGTGATGCATTACTGTATTTGACTAGCTAATGTTTTATTTAGGATTTTCACATCAGATGTTTTTCTATGAAATGGAACTTTTCTCTACTTGAATTATTCTATTTTGCTTTGATGCTTTTATTGAAAACTCTAGAAAATATTTTCACGTGAGTTAAAATATACTTTTAAAGTATACCTCATTTACCGTGATATTATTATTAGTCATTCCTCGCCTGTATGAAAATATCTCATGTACCCTATAAATATATACACCTATTATGTACCCAAATTATATTTAAAATATAAAGTTTAAAATAAAAAATATAGTAAAAAATTAAAAAATGTAGATTGGCAAAATGGATTTAAAAAACAAGACAAAACTATATTCTGCCTATAGGAAAATCATCTCACCTGCAAGGACACACATAGACTGAAAGTGAAAGGATGGAAAGATGTATTCCACATGTATGAAGATCAAAAGCAAGAAGGAGTAGCGATATTCATACCAGAAAAATCAACTTCAAGTCAAAAGCTGTAAAAAGAGAAAATGAAGAAAATTATATAATAATAAAGGAATCAATTCAGCAGTGGAATATCACAATTTTAAATATATGTGTACCCAACACCAGAGCACCAAAGTATGCTTAGCAAATATTATATCTAAAAGAAAGGCCCTAATAAAATAATAGTTGGGAATTCAACATCTTACACTCATCATTGGCCAGATCATCTAGTCAGAAAATCAACAAAGAATATTGACTTTAAACTACAGCATAAAACAAATGTACCTAAGAGACAGTTACAGAACATTTTATCCAACAACTACAAAGCTTACCTTCTTTTCATTAGCACTTGAAACATGCACCAGGACTGACCGTATGTTAAGCCATCTCACCAGAAGAGGGCAGGTAACAAGTAACAAGATTAAATCAGTAATAAAATACTCCCAACTAAAAGAAGTCCAGAGGTGGATGGTTTCACTGCTGAATTCTATCAAATCTTTAAAGAAAAGTTAGTATCAATTCTTCTCAAGCCATTGAACAAAATTAAAGCTGAGGTAATTCTTCCCAACTCATTCGAAGCCAACATGACCCTGATATCAAAATCAGACAAGGACACGACAAGAAAATAAAACTATAGGCCAATATCCTTGATGAACATAGACGCAAAAATTCTCAACAAAATACAAGCAAACAAAATCCAACAACATATCCAAAAGATAATACACCATGATCAACTGGGATTTATTTCAGGAATTCCAGTATGATTCAATATACAGAATCCAATAAAGATCACACATCATATTAATAGAATGAAGGACAAAAACATATGACTGTTTAAATAGATGCAGAAAAAACATTTGGTAAAATTCAACACTCCTTTGTGATTAAAAACTCTCAATAAATTAGGTGTAGAAAGAAAGTACGTCAACCTTATAAAGTACATATCTAACAAACCCATAGCTAACATCTTATTTAATGAAGAAATGTTTAAATCTTTTCTTCTAAGAACTGAAGCTAACCAGAAATATCCACTCTTACCACTCTTATTCAACATAGTATTGCTAGTTCTGGCTGGAGAATTTAAGCAAGATAAAAAAAATAAAGGGCATTCAAATTAAAAAGGAGAAAGTCAAATTGTGCCTTATTGCAGCTGACATTATCTTATGTACAGAAAAACCTAAATATTCTACCAAAAGCTTTTGAACTGAAAAACAAATTTAGTAAATTTTCATAATATAAAATCAACATATAATAACCAGTAACATTTCTATACATGCACAACAAACTAGCTACAAATGAAAGCACAAAGGAAATCCTATTTACAGTAGCCACAAAAAATGAATACCTAAGAATAAATTTAAACAAGGAGGAGAAAGACCTTTGCAAGGAAAACCACATAACATTGGTGAAAGAAATTGAAGAAGATACAGATAAATGGAGAGACATCCTATGCTCCTAAATCAGAAGAATAAGTATTGTTAAAATGACCATACTATCCAAAGCAATCTACAGATTCTATGCAGTCCCTATCAAAACATCAATGACATTCTTCATAGAAATAGAAAAAAAAGTCTTAAGAATTGTATGGAACCACAAAAGACCCTAAATAGCTAAATGAATGTTGAGCAAAAAGAACAAACCTGTAGGTATCGCAGTACCAGACTTCAAAATATGCTACAAAAATGTAGTAAACAAAACAGCATGGTAATGTCATGAAAACAGACATATAGGACCAATGGAACAGAGTATAAAATCCAGAAATTAATTCATATATTTATAGCCAAGTAATTTTTGACAAAAACACTAGGAACACCCACTGGGGGAAAGAACAGTCTAATAAACAGTGCTGAGAAAACTGGTTATCTACATGCAGAAGAATGAAACTAAATCTCCTCCTCTCACCCAATGCAAAAATCTACTCAAAATTGATAGAAGACCTAAATGTAGGGCACCAAACTATAAAACTACTATAAGAAGACATATAGTATGCTTCCGAACATGTGTCTGGGAAAAAATAATGTGAATAAGACCTCAAATGCACAGGCAACAAAACATAGAGTATGTTTCCGAACATGTGTCTGGGGAAAAAATATTGTGAATAAGACCTCAAATGCACAGGCAACAAAAGCAAAAATAAACAAATGAAATTATATCAGACTAAAAGACTTCTGTACATTAAAGGAAATAACAAGTGAAAAGTCAACCTACAGGATGGAAGAAAATATTTGCAAACTATTAATCTGACAGAGGATTAATATCCAGAATATTTAAAGAACTCAAACATCTCAACAACAACAAAAAAATCGGAATATAAAATGCACAAATGATCTGAACAGACGTTTCTCAAAAGAAGACATACAAATGGCCAATAAATCTATTAAAAATGCTCAACATTATGAATAATGAAAATACAACTCAAAACCACAATAAGGTATCATCATATCCCAGTTCAAATAGATATTTAAAAAATGTTGGCAAGGATGCAGAGGAAAGAGAATTTGTAGACATTACTGGAGGGAATATAAACTGGTACAGCTTCTATAGAGAACAGTGTGGAGGTTCCTCAAAAAACTACAAATAGAATCACCATGTTTTCCAGCAACCCAACTACTGAGCATTTATCTAAAGGAAAATAAATCAGTATATCAAAGGAACATCTGCACCTTCATGTTTATTGTAGCACTATTCACAAGAGCCAAGATATGAAAATAACCAAAGGGTTGAACCACAGATAAGTGGATAAAATAAATGTGGTAAATGTACACAGTGGAATACTATTCAGCCATAAAACACAATGAAATCCTGTTAGTCAATCATGGCAACATTGATGAAACTAGAGAACAATATCTTAAACAAAATAGGCCAGGAACAGAAAGTCAAAAACTGCATATTCTCACTCATGTGTGGAAGCTTTAAAAAGTCAATCTCGTAGAAGCAAAAAGTAGAACAAGAGACTGGTAGCTGGAAAGGGTAGGAAGGAGGGATAAGGAGAGATTTGTTAAAGGCTACAACATTACAGCTAAATAGGAGGAGTAAGTTCATGTGTTCTAAAACACTGTCAGATGACTATAGTTAACAATAAAATATAGAAGGATACTGAATGTTCTAAACACAAAGAAATGATAAATATTCCAGATAATGGTTATGCCAATTATTCTGATCTGATCGCTACACATAATATGTGTCAAAACATCACTATGCACCCCATAAAAGTGTATAACTTATATGTCATTTAAAAAAATAAAATAAAAAGATTTTTCAGATTTTATAAATTAAAACACATGAGAATGCAAGAAACTTAGAATAATTGACTCTGTTTATGCCCGTCTCTCCTTTTGTGATGTTAATGAGCATGTTAATTTTATACATCTCAAAATCCTACACGTTATCATTATTATTTTATGTAATCAATATTCACTTGGATTACCAACATATTCACTCTTTCAAATCACCTTCATTTTTATTCCAGCATCCTCATGCTTTATCTGAACTCCGTATTTCCTTCCGTATAAATAGTTCCCTTTAATGATTCCTTGGTGTAGTTCTGCTTGTAGAAAAATGCCCTCTATTTTGATTGTCTAAAATACCTAGTTTTTTCGTTTATAAAGGATATTTTCAAGCAGTAGTGGATTCTAGATTAGTACTTGTTTTTGTTCATCACTTTTAATGCTATTCAAATGTCTTCCTGCTTCTTTTCCTAAAAATTACATGTCAATTGCATGATTTATCTAGTAAAAGCAATAGTCTTTTTCTCTGGCTGCTATTCAAGATTTTCTCTTTGTCTTTGGCTTCCAGCAGTTTTACCTTGTTGTGCCCGGGTATGGTTTTCTTTGTGTTTTATGGCTTGAAGGTGGGGAACCAGGGGTTACATCTCTCTATCACTTTTCAAATATTCCTGGCCATGTCTCCTCATAGGTTGTTTTTGTTGCATTGTCTAATCTGTTGAATCTTTCTATGAGATCTTATTTTGAGCTACTGTGTTTTTCAGTCTTAGATCTTCCATTTACTTTTCTTTCATAGTTTCACATTTTCTTTATATATTTATGAAGAACAAAAGTGAGAGAAAGGGTGAGAGAAGAGAGAGAGCAACATTTCCAGTTTTTCTCAGTGGAGGTTTGTCCTCAGTAAGTTTTTTCTGCTGTTACTGGAATCACAATCATTAACTTTCAAATAAAAGAAAAAATCTTCAACCTCATTTTTAATTAAAAGTACAAATTATAACTACAATATTATGCCACTGTATAGACAAATATAAAAATTTAGTAATACTTGGTGTAGGGGATTGTGTAGGGAAACTAGTAATACCGTACATTCTTTGTGGTAATAAAAATTGATCATTGTAGAATACTTTTTGACTATATCTATCAAGATTTAAATGTACATACCCCATGACCCAGCAATTCTCCTGTGTAGAAATGTATCTTCACCTACATTTGTACCTGTGGGTAAGAATGTCTGTGGCTATAGTATTTATACTAAAAATGACTTGAAATAATCTAAATTCTCCACATGAGAGACTGGTCAAATGATTTTTAACTAGTAAAATATAATAATAAACTAAGTGTCATTTATCATGCACTGGTTAAATAAATTATACCACAAATTTTAATACAAAAATGAAATACTTATAATTAAAAATAAATATAATAGTATAAAAAGTGATAACCAAATATATTTTACATAACTTTAATAAACTGAATCGCTCTTTCTATGTACTGATTTTGAACTAAGTCTGAGGTATACAGTAAAGTTTAAAAAGACACAGAAGAGAATGTATAGTAAAAATATAGTACATTCTATTTTCACACTTCCATAGGCAGAAAAGCTATATAAAAAAGGCTTTTTAACATAGAACAAAATCATTCTATTCCTGTTCCCACCTCCACCAGTCTAAATTCTATCTGGCTTCAATTTTCAAATTCTTCACAAAGTATTCTTTGATCCTTCATTCAAAGGTAATCTCACATTCCTCTGAACCTCGAAGCACTTGTTTGTGCTAAAAATATTAATCCATTCTACATTTAAAGGAGGAATGCATGTGGTTGACTAAAACTACTATTAAGTCACAAATTCCTTGATAACAAAGACTTTTTTTTTAATTTTACAAATCTTTAAATCCCTGTAGCAACATACTCTGACATCACATATTAGAAGAACAAATAATATCAGTTGCATTGAATAGCATTCTTACAAAGTGAATGAAATGAATAAATGAATGATATTTTACTGCATGTGACAGATTTTCTACCTTACAGGCTATGAGAAACAGGCTCAATAGAGAGCATTAAATGAGTTCCAGGCTTATGAACATCATTTATAATAATTGATTGCACCTAAGATTTGAAGAATTCATTGAAGCTTAGGTCTTTATGATAAGCATATTTAGTATAGATTGCAGTTGCTTTGTAATATGGAAAGAGCTTCATATCAATGTTCCCCAAGTCCCTTGTTAATAAAATTAAATACAGGTTTAGGTTTTTCTAAAAAACAGTGTACTATCCTAAATTGAATTCTACTCCTTAATGGAGACTACTTCATCTGATTCTTTGAGGCAGTATAAAGAGGGGAGACAGACAATTTAGGGACATCATTTCCTCAAATTTACAGCCATTCACCCTGAAAACACAATTAGGTGGAGTAAGCTACAGAAAAACAGTTCTTTCTTATTAAAATTTAGCTGATAAAATGCATCCTGCTGAAGTCCTGAGTCTTGTCTCTATTTTGAGCCTCTAGGACAGATTCTGAATAAGAGATAAGACACAGAACCTCAGAATGATCTATCTCACCAGCTAAATTAAAATAAGAAGGAGCAGTTTTTCTTTAGTTCAGTGCAGCTAATTATTTTTTTAGGGTGAATGGCTGAAAAAATAGGACAATGGTTTATAATGCTTTTTAGATTTGAGGCTCCTTCTCTCTGAGAAAATGATTAAGCACACACAAAGAGTTCACAAACCAAGTTTTGCATACTTTTCTTCAGAAGAAGTGCAAAGCTGTCTTATTGGGCTTGCTTACCTTTGAAGAGGACAAACATTAGTGTGGATCACAGTCATTGTCAGGACACTAGTAGGTGGTTCACACTTGTACAAACTAAAACTGTTTTTTGGCAAGAGAGAAGTTTAAGAACTTCTTAAACTCCTAAGAAGCTGTGTGTCTACAGTGAGCTTGTCCAACCCAGGCCCATAGGCTGCATGAGGCCGAGGATGGCTTTGAAAGTAGACCAACACAAATTCTTAAACTTTCTTAAAACATTATGAGTTGTATGTTTTTTTTTTTTCATCAGCCATTGTTAGTACTATTGTATTTTATGTGTAGCCCAAGACAATTCTTTCAATGTGACCCAGGGAAGTCAAAAGATTGAATACCCCTGGTCTAAAGAGTGTGTTTTGAGTCTGTTCCTTGGCTGTCTCATGGACCACATGGTTTCCTAGTCTGTCTCTGTGAAAACCCCTGGAGGCTGAACCTTAAAGGAGACTAGGAGTTGCTCCTGTTTTTGAGGCATTCTTTGTTTTAGGAAAAGTAATACACCAAAGTGGAGTCCAAGAGAAAGAAATGTCACCTTCCTCTGAAACTGCCTTCAATCTATCCAATCCGGACAGAATTTCCAGAAAATCACATTGTTGTTGGATTCATGACTTATTAAGAATAGCAGTTTTGCCTTGCATGATTCGCTGTTTTTATGCTGTTTGTACAGTAACTAGTTACTTAATAGTATGACCAAACACATGTTTAAGGCATTACTCGACACAGGGACACCAAAACAGTAGGCATTTCTTTTTTATAACAATAGGATTATTTTTTAAGAAACGAATAGTCATCATGGAAAAACTGAGATTAAAAAAATTTCTTAGATCAATTTTATAACTATTATTTAGAAATAATAATCACATAAAGAGATGGATACAATGATTTCTGCAGTGCTTAGGTGCCCTAAAGATCTCAATCTGGACCCTGATCTCAAAGGTCTCATGGCAGGACTTGAACATCGTCATCTGACCCTTCTCCACTGTTGTGTCATTCTTATCAAACATGCTTATGCAACTAGGCCAAGCTTGCCTTACAAGCTGACATGTTTTCTCGTTCATCTCCAAACTGAAGAACTTACACTACCCTTGTCTGTCTCCCATATAAATACTCTATGTAGTTCAAATGATGTCTAATAAATTTTTCTGAATGTTCATTTTACATATTCTATTTATGATCATTATAACTAAAATTGTTTCTGAGGTAAAGTTGTTCTTTTCCCCTCACCATTTGCCATGTGTCATTGGGTGAGTTAACCTCTTTGTAACTCAGTTTTGTCATAACATAAATAGAAATAATACTGTGCCCATTTCACAGGACTTTTGCGGGGATTAAATGAGATAATGCACTGAGATTAGGATCCGATACATAATAAAATCTTCGTCGATATTAGCCATTCTTTTTATTCTTCAATGTCTTGTTGTATTTTCATAAGTAGAGTGTAAACTGTTTGCTAGAAAGAAAGATTCAAAAGGCACAAATGACAGAGGCAGCTACTACTTCTAAAATTTTTTTTACATTGTGGATCACAGGAACTCAAGGGTGTAAGTAGCAGCACAAATTGCCTTGTAAGACCTTAGCTCTTGGAAATAATAAAGGCCTAGTGTCAGGAGGAAGTCAAATTCAGGAGACATTCAGAAGAGATCACGAAAGATAGTTACCATATTGAGGAACTGTTCCGCTCCTGAGAAGTAGCAAAAGCGAGATCCAAAAAGGAGGGCAAAAGACAATTGGGATATAAAGAGAATGTGGCAGGACCAGGAGAGCTGAGGATAAGAGTAGGATGACAGTTACAAGAGCTGAAGGTTTCTGGTTATTTTTCAGGAAAAAGGCTAGAATTTCACATAGGCAAGGTGGAAGAACCTTAGGGAAACATCTCAGAAATGAGAAGAGGTGTTGGACATAATGGGTCAGGGCAGAGCATATTTCTAATAGCTGGGTTTAGAAAAAGTAAAAAAAAAAAAACTATAATAATTGAAACTGAAGTAACCTGAACATCAGGTGGCATTAGAATAAAAAAATCTCCACAAGCCAGTAGGAAGCTGGCATATATTGGGTAAAAATTTTAAAAACAGAGGTATTGAAGAGAGAGTATGTTATAAGAAATAACAAGAAGATAAATAAACAATAATTTTAAAAAGTAACGTGTCTGTCATAAATTTCACATTCATAGAGAACCAGTCTGCTGACTAAAAGTAATATCTCTTAGGAAATTCAAAAATAAATATCACTTCATAAGGCAAAGGAAAACACAGAGGGAGCAGCTACTTTCTTCCCAGCCTTAATAAGAAAATGAAAACACAAGTAAGAACACAATGGCATTACAATAGTCTTTACTATAAAGTGTCAGTCCTGAGGTCTGCCACTTCAATAGAACAAACAAAAGTAAAAAAAAATTATCCTCTTTACTGCCACTGGGTGAATTATGCACCAAAGAAATTAACAAAAGCAAATGAAATAAATGAAAGCAACTGACAATTTAAGGCTTGCTTACCTGTTGCCTTAGGGTGGTGAGTAATGTAATGATGTCAATTAAGGAAGAGTTCTTTATTCTCATTCAAGACTCCTGCCCATAAAATGATTAGACTTTTCCTCAATGCTATCTTTTCAATGATTACTTGAAGTCATCATGGCATGACAGTTGCCATTAGTCATTATTTTAAATTCTGCCTGCCACTTACCACCCCAGAAACAAAGCAAACCAAACAAAACAACAGGGTCCTTTTACCCTTCAAATATTGCAACATAATCAGATCCCTGGAAATGGAGGGATTTTCCTTCTTTGTCATCTTTCCTCACTTTACTCTTCCCTATCATAAGGCCACATTAGCCTTTTCTGGTTGACCTCCACTGTTTCATGAGGAAGTGCCACCAAAATATGTATAGTGGCCAAGATTACTAATATTTCAGTAAAATAGAAGTCATTTGCAATCTTAGCTTTTTTTTTTTTCACTTAGTGTCATGTCTCTCATAGTATTCCTTGCTTATACCTCTTGAAGTTCAACAACAACAACAAAAAAAACCTAAGCAAAAAGTACATGCTATATAACTTACTGGGATAAATGTAATATTCTAGAACCTGAGACATACTGACTGGCAAGCATTATCCCCCAATCAAATGGTGGGGAGTAACAAAAGAGAAGAAGAGTAAGAATATAAGGATGGCTCTCAGAATTCTGGAAGGGATAATTGGAAGAATGATGGTGCCATTTGTCCAAAAATAAAATTAAAAAGTTTATTCATTCATTGTAAAATATTTATTGGGAAACTATTCCTTGCTAATCCATAGGCTAGAAACTGAGTATGTGGTCAATAGATCAGAAAGTTCTCTGCCTTCATAAAGTTTACATTTTAGGTGGGGAAATCGTCACATAAGTAAATGAATGATTAATGCTTTTCAATACTATAGAAATATATTAAAAATAGCTAATAAACTGAGTAGAGGAGGCACCTTCACTCAGGGTGGTCAACAAAGGGCTCTTTCGGGAACTGTCTTCTGAGCTGAGGTTTGATGAGTGACAATGAGCTGCTTCAGAGGCAGCTGTAGTGTTCTCCAGGAAGAAGGGATAGGAACTACAAAAAAGGCCCCACAGCAGGACAGAGTTTGGTGTTTGCTTCTGGGGTTGATTCCAAAAAAAAAAAAAGTAAATTTAAGAGTATGGGGGGTAATATACGTTTGGCTGAGGAAGACTTTAAGATTCCTGGCTGGGCACAGTGGCTTACGCCTGTAGTCCCAGCACTTTGGGAGACTGAGGCAGGTGAATCACCTGAGGTTGGGAGTTCAAGACCAGCCTGACCAACATGGAGAAATCCAGTCTCTACTAAAAATACAAAATTAGCTGGAGGTGGTGGCATATGCCTGTAATCCCTGCTACTCGGGAGGCTGAGGCAGGAGAATCACTTGAACCCGGGAGGCGGAAGTTGCTGTGAGCCAAGATCGCACCATTGCACTCCAGCCTGGGCAACAAGAGTGAAACTCCATCTCAAAAAATAAAAATAAAAAGAGATTTGATTCCCATAAGGTATCCGGGGGATATATCCAGTTTACGACACCAGACAAGAGCCTGAAGTCCCTAAGAACAGGGCTAGTGATAAGGACCTTGACTCATCACACCGTAGGTGGAAGTTTTAAACATAACAGTCCTTGAGATTGTCCTGGATAATTTAAAAAGTAAAAAGTACAGTTGTCCTAGGAACAAACCCTCAGAGTCACAAATATTTTTAGGATTTGCGGAGGGAAGTAAGTCCAAAAAAGTATACTAAGAAGAAGGAAAATTAAGAACTAAGAGGTAAGAGAAAGAACTGACAAAGCCAGGAATATTTACTGGAGTTGCTTTGCTGTTTATTCACTCAAAAATCTTACACCAAAACAAATTTAGTTTTATGCTCAGGAGTCCTCAGGTTAGTTGCACATCGGCCGATCCAGGTAGGCTGCACCTGCTGTACCAAGCTGAACTCAGCCCTCCTGCTGGTTTCAGGTCTGCTCTTCATGTCTTCTCTCTGGGCTTCAGGCTGTAGGGTCAGCAATATTTCTAAATTTTTTTTTACGTTGTGGATCACAGGAACTCAAGGGTGTAAGTAGCAGCACAAATTGCCTTGTAAGACCTTAGCTTGAAACTGGCACATATCCTTTGCCAACATTTCACTGGGCAAAGCAAGTCAGATGTCCCAACCCAGGGAAGTATATTTTTCCCATTCTAGAGTGAAATGTAAACATTGTCAGAGGCGTTTGAACCAGAGCCGACTCTATCTTGAATAGGAACTGGGTAAAATAAAGCTGTGATGGACTGGACTGAATTCCCAGGAGGTTAGGCATTTTCAGTCACAGGATAAGATAGGAGGTTGGCACAAGACACAGATCACAATGAACTTACCGATAAAATAGCATGTGGTAAAGAAGCCAACCAAATCCTACCAAAACCAAGATGGCAATGAAAGTGACCTCTGCTCATCCTTACTGCTCATTTTATGCTAATTATAATGCATTGGCATGCTAAAAGACACTCCCACGAGCACCATGACAATTTACAGATGCCATGGCAATGTCAGGAAGTTACCGTATATTATCTAAAAAGGGCAGGAACCCTCAGTTCTGGGAATTGCCCACCCCTTTCCTGGAAAACTCATGAATAAACCACCCCTCGTTTAGCACACAACAAAGAAATAACTATAAGCATCCTTAGTCAAGCAGCCCATGCTGCTGCTCTGCCTATGAAGTAGCCATTCTTTATTCCTTTACTTTCTTAATAAACTTGCATTAACTTCACTCTATGGATTCAACTCAAATCCTTTCTTGTGGGAAATCCAAGAACCCTCTCTTGGAGTCTAAATGGGGATCTCTTCCTGGTAACATTTTCCTGGCAAACCACGAAGGGATGACACTGAAGAGACACTTGACCCCAAATGAATAGACCACAGCACTGATTGCCTGATTTTGGGTAAGTGGTGGGGTTCCTGGATAAAAGATGGGATTGGGTTAGAAGCCCAACTTAAAGGAGTTAGAGTCTCTCCTAAGACAGAGTTAAAGGCCCATCTTAAGGAAAGGCAGTGATGTTTGACCGAACTTGGGTTCAAGGCCCAACTTACGAAGGTTAGGAACATCCCTAGGATTTAGGGGGTTAGAGGCCTAAGATTTAGAGGGATATGGAAAGACAAAGGACAGTAAAGTTTCTCTTGGCTAAGTACGGGTTCAGCACTATGGGGTGTTGACTGCTCTTCTCTTTGGATCAATCAACCTTGCACTCTACTAATGGCTGTGGGTGACAGAAATAGGCAAATATAGGAACTTGAAACATGAGGAGCTTTTTCTTCCCAAAAGTGGAAACTTGAGAGCTGATGGGACTGCCGAAAAAGATCTCTTCGCTACCAAAAAGCAGTTGCCTGAACTTAGGATTCAGTGCCACTGCAATAGGTGGGTATTTCTCTGGCCTCTCTGAGCTTTGCTACCTTCCCCGCCACGCTGCGGGCAATGCTTTTCTCACTTTCTCTCCTTTCTCTTTTCTATCTTTTCTGTTACTCAGGCCAACTGTCTGCTCTTTCATCTTTCCCGGAGACCACATGATGAAAAATATTCTAGAGAGCTTAACTTTGTAACCATACGGTGGTACTTTCTCTTGGTCTCCACCTTCCAGAGAATAGTAATTTTGGGGCCCACGTCAGTTAGCCCTAAAAATTATCTCAAGCAGTTAAAAGCCTTTGCAAGCTCAAAATTAGCTGCCCTAGGTGCCTTCTGGGAAAAGAAATGGAAAATGACAAATACTGTAGCTTACTAGCTAAGGCTTATTGATTTCACCTGAGAGATTACTTTCAGCAAAGCTTATTTTTATTTTTATTTTTTGAGTTGAAGTTTCACTCTTGTTTCCCAGGTTGGAGGGCAATGGCACAATCTTGGCTCACTGCAACCTCCACCTCCCAGGTTCAAGTGATTCTCCTGCCTCAGCCTCCTGAGTAGCTGGGATTACAAGCACCCATCACCATGCCTGGATAATTTTTGTATTTTTTAGAAGAGATGGGGTTTCACCAATTTGGCCAGGCTGTTCTCAAACTCCTGACCCCAGGTGATCCACCCACCTCGGCCTCCCAAAGTGCTGTGATTATAGACATAAGCCACCATGCCTGGCCATGGCAAAGTTTAGAACCAGAAATATTGACCTTTTGGTATGGCTAAAGTCAGGTAATAGAAATTTTAAAGGAGTTTACAAATTTTTAAAAGAGCACTACAGTTAAAGTCAGCTTAATTAAAAGCCAGTATTCAAGCTCTAACAGCCTAGAACTCCTTGAGAAAAACAGGAAATGCCACAGACCGCATTTTGGGAAAAGCCTCTGTTTTCCTCATGGAACTCAAGGAATTAAAAGCAGATAAATCCCTCTCAAAATCTAAGGCTCTGTTTTGTTTTGCATTGCGTTAACTTACATTTTTTACTTTTGGGAGTGTCAGAAATTATTTTGCATTAAGAGAGAACTTTGGTGTGTAATAACTAACTAGGTAGGAAATATACTTTTAGCAATGGCTGTTGGCAGTTATGGGGGGATACTTGGCTCTTTTAACATTTGGCTCAGAGAAGCATGCCCTTTGCCACCTGGAAAGTAAGGAGATATTACCACCCTCCACTTAGGATAAAACTCCCATAAAAAATGAGCTAATCACAGAAGAGGCTGATTGACTTTGGGTTGCTTTGCAATGAAATGGATGGTAAAAATCATTGTACTGTCTTGTTCCATAGTGTTTCTCTTTTTGGGGGTATCCAGGATCTGGTATAAAAAATGGGACCCTTAATTTTGGGGGATTTGTTTTGCCTTCCAGATGACCTACTTATTAGACCCTAAAACCTGTATGCTTTAAAGAGAAACACTGACAAATGAGAAATCTTACAACTACTCAACTACTGGATCTTCTTCTGTCTATTTATATGTGTTGTGTTTGTAATGTTTATACACAGAAGAGCTCCAATTAATTGGCTTACAAGTAATAAAAGCTTAAATCAAATATTTTGTCAGAAAAGTGTAATGCCTTTTAGTTCACATGATTTAAGTAATCTTTGGGAAGTAAAAACAATTTTACATGCAGGGTGAGTAAAGAAAGTGTGTTTTTGGTAAAAGATTATAAGTAGGCATGGGAATGTGGATTTTTTTTTGACTAGCTCAGGAGGTTCAAGGATTATTTAAGTTAGATAGGATAAAGCTGAAGGTTTGGACAAGTTATGGAGGGTTTGTGAAAAGTTAATCTTGTAAAAAAATTTCTATGTGTAAACATAAGAACTAAATTAAAGGGGTATTGAGTTTTTTTTTTTTTTAATTGAGCATTGGAATGAAAGCACAACAGGTTTTTTCTAGAGCACTGATTTGCTCTTTAACAAAAATTTGTAAAGGGTTATAAAAGGTTTATGAGAATCTTACCTTGTGGTCAGACATTAAAATTGAATAGATTTGCCTATAAGATTTTATTAACAATTGGGGTTGACAGTAATAGTACATTATTACAGTAGGTAAAATTTGTCTTCTCTCTGGAACAAGATTTTCATGTAATATTTTTTAAAATGAAAGATTTTTTTGTTTGCCTTTTGAATAAACTATAGGAAAAAAGGGAAAGACAAAGGACAGATGGTTTGGAAAGCTAAGTCTGCCCTCTTAATGAGTAAACGTTTTTGCCTTTTTAAAAATGTTTGAGTTATCATTTTGGCTAAATGAATGAATTATGGTGACTTGGGATTTAATTTTATAATATCAAGTGTTTTAAACCTTTGATATTTAGCAAACTTTCCAAAATTAAATTATAAATTACATCTTTTTCTGACTTAATTAATCTTTTAGATATTAGGTCGCTTAAAGTTCAAAAATCACATTTGGCTTATTTTGTATAAAAATCACACAGGAAACATTGTCAAACATGAAATGGTGTTCACTTTTCCTTGGACTGTATTTGTATAAATATGTTATTGGTATGTGTTCCAAAATTATGGGAAACTCCTATAATTCTGACATGGCTTTGCATAGGTTATTTATACTTATAATTGTTGTGTAAAATTGTTGTATGCCACAGAAACAACCAAAATTCTACTCAACTGTGTTTTTAACAGAGGCTTCCTTCATTTGTCATCCATGGACAATTGTCTTGTTTTGATCCTCGTGAGAAGGTGGTTTTCCAATCAACTATAGAAGTCTAATAGATGCTCTTAAATGCAGGTTTCTGATAACTTTGGAGACTGTCACATTAGAAAAGAGGAAAAAACTCTCAGGGCTCTCATAGAGAGCTGGAATTTTCATGAATATCAAGCAGAACAGAGGTTAACTACATGGACTGAACTAATAGAAGCCTGAAGTGATCTTTCTAAAGTTGCTAATCTTTTGTTTAATTTTTCAGAGTTAAGGAAACTTTTGAGCTATTGACAGCTTTTAACAATTGAGTAAAGTATACTCTTGTGGACAAAATTTGGAGCATATTTATTTATTTCTCTCTGTCTGATTTTTCCAGAATTTGCAACTATTTGTGAGTATTCTTAACTTATGGAACTATAGTTATTTGCATAAGTGTAATAAGAATCTGTTTTCTTTTGTAACAAGACATAATTGGAGACACTGGTTATTTTACCAAGGCTTTGACTGGAATGGCATGCTTTCGTCTAATAAATCAAACTTGACTTATACAGCCAATTAAATCCCCCTGGGAAAACTAGCCTCATACCTTGTCTATACGTTCCCGGTACAGGGTTCCTGACCTGTGGTAACTAAAGAGTATCACTTTCTCCCAGGCCCAGGAGCCCCATGTTATCTTGGGACCTCAACAGGAAAAAGTTTACTCAACTCATAGGTATTTGATGTTAAAACTGATGGCTGGGCTTGACTTAAAATTTATCTGAGATTCCTTTTATGGAACAATAGTTCCACCAAAGTCAATTAAAAAGCCTATGTGGGGCCAGGCACAGTGGGTCACACCTGTAATCCCAGCACTTTGGGAGGCTGAGGTGGGTGGATCACCTGAGGTCAGGAGTTCAAGACCAGCCTGGCCAGCATGGGGAAACCTCAACTGTACTGAAAATACAAAAAATTAGCTGGTCATCGTGGCAGGTGCCTGTAATCCCACCTACTCAGGAGGCTGAGGCAGAAGAATCGCTTGAACCCAGGAGGCAGAGGTTGCAGCGAGCCGAGATCACACCATTGCACTCCAACCTGGGCAACAAGAACGAAACTCCATCTCAAAAATAAATAAATAAATAAATCCTATGTGAAAAATAATTATTCCTGCTGTGCTTTATAAAAATAGTCATGCCAAGTATAATAAAGCAAATTGGTCCTACCATGATTTGTCTTTACTAAAAATGAAAGACTGGAGAGAGAAAAAGAATTATGTTTCAAAAATTATAGTACACCTGTTATTAGATTCTAATCTCAAAAGTTGTTTTTAAGATTCTCCCTGAAATTTAGATTAATGCTACTTATTCTTGTGAACCAACCAGTGATCTCTGGCTGCTGTTTAGAAGAAATGAGAGGGATAAATATTGTAAAAATCTGGATCAGTAGTCTAATTTTGTACACATATTGGAATCAGCTAGTGACCCTGTATCAGCTTGGTTCCAACAATTTCCCAGTTCATGGAAAGCCTTCTTATTTAGTTTACCTGGGATAATTTTGCTTAATTTGCTTTAATGTTTTGGAATATATTGCTGTTGCACTCTTTGTACAGAAATGCAGTATTAGCTTATTGAATGTTTTTTTTTAAATTAAACACTTATTGATCTTCCAGATATCACCTGTTGGAACTCAAGAGTTATGAGTGGCCCTCAACATACTGACACTCTGATTTAGCTCGTCTCTACTCCAAATACAAGAGACCTTAATAGTTAGGTAGGAATATCATCACCCCTATTCAGCTTGAAGAAGTTACAGAAGATTGATCTTTGTCCCTCTATAACCTTTAGGATTAAGGGTTCCCTTGTAAAAGGGAGCGGGGATATATATATCAGAGATGTGTGAACCAGAGTGACTCCATCTTGAATAGGGGCTGGGTAAAGTAAGGCTGAGACCACTGGGTTGCATTCCCAGGTGGTTAGGCTTTCTAAGTCACAGGGTGAGACAGGAGGCCAGCACAAAGTACACGCCACAAGGACCTTGCTAATAAAAGGATGCGGTAAAGAAGCCAGGCAGGACCCAACAGAACCAAGACAGGAATGAAAGTAACCTCTGTTCATCCTCACTGCTCAATATATGCTAATAATACTGCATTAGCATGCTAAAAGACACTCCCACCCAACACCATGACAGTTTACAAATGCCATGGCAATGTCAGGAAGTTACTCTGTATGGGCTAAAATTGGAAGAATCCTCAGTTCTGGGAATTTCCCAGAACTTTTGTTTATTTACTTCTCTAATAAACTTACTTTCACTTTATGGATTCACCTAGAATTCTTTCTTGTGGGAGAGCTAAGAACCCTCTCTTGGGGTCTGAATGAGGACCCCTTTCCAGTAACAACATGATAGAGTGCTCAGATATATAATTCTAATTCAAGGAAAGTGGAAAGAATTAGCAGCAATGTTGTAATCTACCACATCAAGGAAGTAGTTTCAAGGAGGGAAAGATATCAGGTCTAGTTATTTCAGAGGTGTTTCATCACATAAGGCCTGAACAGACTTCATCTTACTGGTCTAAAAAAATGTATTGCTGGAGAAGGAAATAAAAATATTTTAACCCAAAATATACTTCTTTGACATATTTTGAATGGCTACCACAGAGCTAATGTCCTTTCAAAGCTGTCCTTTGTGGAGAAAACTTACATCTGTTGAGAATCTCCATTAATGCAGCTATGCCTTCCCTTTTTGTGCCTTTCTGGGATCCAGAAGAGATTGAGAGACTGACACCTTTAAAAGTGTAAAAAGAAACATTTACCTTTTATTCTTTCTGGGAAAGGCTTCATCTACATAACAAGGCCACTTTTGCTAGCCAAGCCTCTTCGTTTTTTCCTCTCACTGTCTTGCCACTAAAGCCTGTTTTTGGAGACATCTGGGTCTACATTCTTTCTGCAATTTCAAGATGGTAAATTAGCTTCCATTATGTATTGGGAAGTTAGGGCTTCATTCTGAAGGCTCTTGTGTATACATGTTAAATAAATGCTTATGCCTTTTCTCCTATTAATCAACCTGCTTCCTATCAGTGATTATTTTTGGTGAAAATTCAAGGGGTCAAGAGCTTATGGCCTCCACACTGGTGGGAGCCTATCTTGGAGAAGGGCAGGGACAGAAACTAAGGAATAAATAGTAGGTGAAAATGGTAATAAAATACTCTTGTAAGCCTGTATATTAAAAGAAGAGAAAACAAAATTAAATAAGAGTATTTTGCTGGATTGTGTGTATGTTGCTTTTTAGAATATGAGAAATTAGAGCATGCTTTTTCATCATCATTATGATGAAACTTTTATTGAGGGTTTACTATGTGATATATAGAGTTTTAAGAGCTTTACATGTGTTGTTCTATTTAATCCTACAATAAACCAATGAGATAGTACTATCTTACCCATTTCACAGATGAGGTAAATGTATAGCAGATACACCTGACAGCAATAACTCAAGTATACCCTGAAAAAGACCCTAAGGTCTAAGAAGAATGTGTATTCAGAGTTCTGAGCTAAGAAATCCAGGATTGGTCAACCCAGAGATTCATTCCTTATCTATGAAGGACATCTGACCTGGCCCATACTTTGGAACACAGGCTGTACAGGAGATCAAGATCCTTTGTTTTGGGCTAAAGGGAGGCTGCTAGGTAGAGGGTGCTAAGTAAAAATGAGATATAAACTGTATACTTTTTACAAATGGTAATGGTGTTCCTGTCCAGCACACACTCCTAGACTACCTTGTATGTAAGTCTCCAATAAACCCTAAGAAATAGGAATTTGGCAGGACGTATTTCACAAGATACAAATCACAAAGACCCCACCGGTAAAACAGGATGTGGTAAAGAAGCTGGTCAAAACTCGCCAAAACCAAGATGGCAAGAAAAGCAACCTCTGGTTATCCTCACTGCTCGTTATATGATAATTATAACATATTAGCATGCTAAAAGACACTCCCACCAGTGCCAGGAGAGTTTACAAATGCCACGGTAATGTCCAGAAGTTACCCTGTATAGTCTGAAAGGTGGAGGAACCCTCAGTTCTGGGAGCTCCCACGTCTTTCCAAGAAAACTTATGAACAATTCACCCTTTGCTTAGAATACAATAAAGAAATAACTGTAAATATAGTCACTCAAGCAGCCCATGCTGCTACCCTGCCTATGGGATAGCCATCCTTTGATTCCTTTACTTTTTAATAAACTTGCCTTCAGTTTACTCTGTCAGCTCACACTTGAATTCTTTTCTGGGCAAAGCCAAGAATCTATTTGGCCTCCTGGGCTGAGCCCCTATTTTGGAGTTCACCCTGCAGCACCTACATCTTATTCACTGGCTCCTACTCTCTTCTTTGGCTTCTTAGGCATGGTGCCATTCTTGAGTCAACAGAAGTCTGGCACAGCAGTAACCGGGACTCAGAGATTAAGTATATAGCCCAGGATCAGAACGCTGATACATGGCTCTAAAGCCTTGCTACTCAAATAGCAGCCTTGGTGTCTTCTGGAAGTTTGTTAGGAAGTTAGAATCTCAGGTCCTACCTCAAACCTACTGAAGCAGGTTTAACATCTAAACCCAGGTAATAGTTATTCATTAAATTTCCTGGTAATTGTTACTCATTAAAATTTGTGAAATACTCTTTTAGAAGATATTTGTTGCCTTTGTTCATCAAAAATCTATTACCACATCGTCCAATAACTGTGTCTCTTTTTTTTTAAACTTTAAACTTTTCTTTGATTATCTTCTTCATAACAATCCTTTCACAGTACACTTAAGAAATCACCAAATACAAGCAATCCTCATTGTTTGTGGATTCCATTATTTGCAAATCTGCCTACTCACTAAAATTTACTTATACCCCCAAAATCAATGCTTACTGCACTTTTTTGGATATTTGTGGACATGTGTGGAGTGACAAAATATTTGAATTTCCTCATACTCATTCCCAGGAAAGTCCTAAAGGGCAATGGTCCATCTTGTTTCAGCTCTTCTACCATTAATGTGTCCTATTTATAGTCTATTTAGTGCCATACTTTCACATCTTTTCACTTTTTGTTAGTGATTTTGCTGTTTAAAATGGCCTCCAAGGTTGGGAGCAGTGACTCACGCGTGTAATCCCAGCACTTTGGGAGGCCGAGGCGGGTGGATCACCTGAGGTCAGTAGTTTGAGACCAGCCTGGCCAACACGGTGAAACCCCGTATCTACTAAAAATACAAAAAAAATTAGCCAAGTATGGTGGCAGATGCCTGTAATCTCAGCTACTTGGGAGGCTGAGGCAGAATTGCTGGAACCTAGGAGGCAGAGGTTGCAGTGAGCTGAGATCATGCCATTCATGCCATTGCACTCCAGCCTGGGCTGACAGCGAGACTCCATCACACACACACAAAAAAAAACAAAAAACAAAAAAATAAAAAAACAAAACAAAGCAAAAAAAAACCCCATAACCTCCAAATGTAGTGCTAAAATGCTGCATAGTATTCCTGAACAAAGAAAGGCTGTGATTTGACTTACAGAGAAAATATGTGTGTTAGATAAGCCTAACTTAGGCTTGAGTTATTGTGCTCTTGACCTTTAGTTCAATGTTAATTAATCAACAATACAGTACATCCAGAAAGAGAAAGAGGATATCTGCTGCTCTATATGTAATGCTCCTTCAGGAACTGCTAAAGTTATGTCTATCATCGATAACGAAGCTATAGAAAACCAGCTAAAATTGTTTATTTGTGAGATGGCCACCAATTTAACAGAAGAGTAGTGAGCAGCATTGCTGTGAGGCTAGAAGCCAAAGAAATTTTTGTCCACATCATTCAGAGTCAGGAAAATGTTAAACCCTTCTTGACCAGTCTTTATTTATAAAGAAATACTATACATAAATAATTATTTGTAAGAACATTATCTTAAATATGATATCTTCACAGAAATATACATTAGACATGGTAATGTATTGATCAGTTGATAGAAATTTTGTGACTAGAGGCTTGCAGGAGCCTACATTTGTATTTCCTTTAGGAAAAATGTTTCAGTATTTGCTAGTTCAGTGTTTGCAACAATTTTATAGAACAAAACTACTGCAGAAAGTTGAACTGACTTTACTTATTATGAGCCAGCATTGTTCCTGGTACTAGAAATACAAAATAAATAAAACAGATAATCCCTTCCTCTTGTGGGTCTTATTGTTTAGTGAGGGAGCTATATATTTATATGTAAAAGACAGATGAATCAATACATATGCACTGTACAAAAAAGTAAATCAGGGTGAGAGGACAGAGAGTGGCAGGGGCTACTACGTATGATGGAAGGGCTAGATAAGACTTCTCTAAGGATGCGGCATACGAGAGGAGAACTAAATAAAGTGAAGGGCAAGTCATGCGAAGATCTATCATTTCAGAAGCTGGGAAAAAGTACAAATGCCTGGAGGCAAAACATGAATGAATCTTATTCATCTTTGGTTGTCCAAATACATGGTATGAGACTGGTACCCAGTAGACATTTAATCAATATCTTGATTGACTTTCTTATTCTTTTTGAGTATCATTGTGTAGTTATCAACAGGAACACTAAGGAAAAGGAACAGGAGAGGGGATTATTTATTTTGTTCTACTAAGGAATGCCAGAAAACCATGTACCTAAAAGTTTCTGAGATTCAAGAAATCATCTAGTAGATCAGGTGAATATGATATTATTTCAGCAATTGTAGAGATAACCCCAAAAATATTTGTCTAAGGTTGAAAGCCAATAATTATAAGAGATGAGACTCCTAGCATAGAATATGTTTATAATTTAGGCAAGTATTTAAATTTAATCTAGAAAGAGATCCCATCAGGACATATATATCTTGTAGAATGGGTTCTGTATTATACCTCAATAATCCTACTCTAAAAGATTGTCAATTTATTGTTTATTTTTTCCTCCCTAGTATAAGCAAGATATTCTTGCTCTAAAAGAATATGTTACTCAATCAGGCATTATCAATTATTTACTTTTCTTTTGTTCTTTCATTTGTTTATTCATTCAGTTAATAGGAAGTTATTGTGTTCCTACTGTGGACCATGCAGTGTGTTAGTAATTAGTCTACAGAGACAATAAGTCTGGACAAATTGAATGAAAGGCTAAGCCCTGGAGCTACTAAGGGACTAGAAGCAAAACAATATTTTATTTGTACTTGAAATTTTACCTTATCTAATAAGGGCTGGGGCGAGAACACGATGATGAGTGAAATTGAAGCATCAAGATAATTGGAATCAAGCAGACCTGGATAACAACATAACTTCCCAATAGCCTGCCAACTTGGGAAAATAAAATCTGAAATTCAGTTTAATCCTATCAAAATAGACTTTCAGAAAAGTTAAAAACATAACCTATGTACAAATAAAAGGAGCATGTTTTAAAGATTTACATCAATAATGAGGAAAACTCCTGGCGATAAAACTGATTCAAAGGAGAACACGAGAAACAGAGAGTTATACATCCTATCAGGTAAAGCATGCAGAAGTAAATTTGCTAAATTGGAGACAAAACAATTTAATATCATACAGAGCAACGAAACTCAAAAGCATTTTTGAGTTATTTAGTTATTGGCAGAAATAGTTGTCATTTCTACTGAGCAATAATCTACAAGTTAACATGTATTTTAACAGAATTTGCCCCCTAATCAATAGTGTATAGTAAACTTATAAATGGTCTATTTCCTAAAAACCAAATAATCCTTGGTCTTCTTGAACAATGGTACAGTATGATTTTGAAAGCATTTGTAGTCATTCATCGTCTTATTTTTAGTTTTGGATGATTTTTCTAACACCAAAATCCTAGAAATATTGTGCACATTAGAAGCAACCCAATGCCTGGCATGTAACAGATGCTCAACTAATGATAGTTAAGTGTCTAGTAGGTTTTCTCCATCTTCCCCTATATAACTTATTCAAACTGTAACGAAGCCCCAAAAGGAAAGTATGAAAACAGCAGCAGTGGAAATAAGTCAGGATGATCCATGAAATGGCCTGTAGGCATATTCCTCCACAGCTCAATGGTTGACAAGAAGCAGCATGGGACACCAGCATGACACCCTGAACAGTAAGAGGCTACTCTGCCATGTGGTTTGAGACAAGTTGCTCCTAATAGAAAATAGCATCGAAAACTAACCAAGCAGTATTGATTTAGTGATGCCTGTTAATGTCGTTCTATTTGTTGGCCATATTCCTGCATTTCCAATTACTCTCCAGGTACTGCATAAGCAGCTCCGTTGGAAGGCTCCATAAGTACACCACAGCATCTTCAATTGGTTTTAATATGTAAACGTGGCACTATTTAAATATTTCTTCTGTACAGATACTTTTTTTTCCTCCTTATTACAAATAAATTACTTAGCTCACAAAATTATCTGAACAGTAAGGTACAAATAAGGAAACATTATTGTTTGCTGGTTGAGGAGATAAGCAGTTAAACATCTAGAGGTGAAGTGGAGGACAATTAACATCCCAGCCCACTCAATTATCATATAATGCCCACTTCTCAGGGAATTAAAGCTATTACAATCTGCTACTATGAATAAATGAGTATTTTAGCTCTCAAAGGGTAATGTAATAGTCTTGAAAATAATCTTTTTATGAGATTGTGGCTTTATCAGTTATAGTTTAGAGACAGGATAAACACTGACTATGTATCGAATTATAATGACTGCTGGAGGGTGCTTGCATTTGGGTTTCCAATATTATTAATTTTGCAGTTCTACTCTTCTTGTCTAATATACTTTGTGAAGTAAGTCCTGGCAAAGAGACTCCAGTTCAATTTTAATGCTTTCTTCCTTAGTGAATTTTAGCAGCAAATAAATTAAGTTGTAAAAACTGCCCAAAAGGAAATATTTTCTGAAGGACTTGTGGCACGATGTTTTTCAATGTAAATGGATGCCTAGGACAGCACGGTCTCTCTGACACTTAACCATGCTGAAAACACTTAAGGACAGCTTAGGCAGAGCTTCAAAGAAAAAGAAAAACAAAAGAGAACACTTTGTGTGTGTGCTCTCAGTCTCATGAAATGTAGAGAAGCATTTTGTTTGTTTGTAGTGTTTAACGAAAATCTTCTTCCTGGGACATTTTGACCTAGTTCTTTGAATCTTTATCAACTGAGTTGTTGATTTCCTCTGCAGCTGCCAAGGTTCAGAGGGGTTTTTTTCTTCATTTGACCAGCAGACAAAAGCAAAACCAAATACATGATGGCTTTAGAGAAAGCTAACTACAAAAGAAAGCCTTAGAGGGCCCCAAATAGTGGACCATATGTGAAATCAAATGGGCCAGCCATTAGCATCAGCTGTGAACATATTGTACCAACTGGGAATGAAAATAAAACATTCAACTACCAACTGTTATAATCTGTAAATAGTCAAACTAATTCCTGTGGACTCCCAAAATACATGCAAAGGGTGCTCATCAGGACCCCATTGTCCTGTTCACAGGTAAAGTGGCTTGGCTTATTTGTTTCTTGAAAAACATGTAGAGTAGAAAGACTGAAAAAAAAAATCCACGTGGTTTAAAAGACTCCAGAGATTTAGCAAACTGTATCCAAAGATTACAAACTGAGGATAATGAAAGGGTAGTGAATTTTGATGCAACTTTTCAACACAAAGTCTAAAATTCCCTACAGTCAAAAACTGGCAATGAACCCTAGGAAATTTATAGAACATACCAAAGCTCCTGAGAATTTAGTTTGCAGCTGGCAAGGGTTTACCTAACTTCTAGTTGCCTCTCATTTAATAATGTATGTAAGGAACAGATGGATAGAGTGTTCCTAGGTGGACTAGGCTCTCTCTAGTATCAGTAGCAATGAAAACCTGGACTTTGAATATTTAATTGCAGAAGAAAATAAAGTCCTGAGAAAAAATTAGATATCATACATGCAGCACATAGCTTTGCTTTAATGTAAGTATTTAATCCTAAAGCTAGTGTTTCATCCAACAAAATTTAGCAAGGCTAATCAAATGTTTAAAAAGTTTATATACATACATATGTTTTTAATTAAAGCAAACACACTATATTTAGAGTCTATTAAAATTGCATGCATGTAGTAGAGATTAGTACTGATTACAATAATAGTTATCTTTTAATGATGAGATAAAGTTGCTCAAAAGAGAAGAAAAATCCTTTGTACCAAGTACCAACTACTTCAGTACCGAACACAAAACACAAAGAGTTGGCTTTGCTACTTTTTTGCTGTATGACCTTGGGCAAGTCTCTAAATGGCTTAGAGTCTCATTTTTCCCATCTATAAATAAAGATGATAACACCCACCCTGCATACTCACAGGGTTTCTGTGGAAAAGACAACAGATGTCATTTAAATTGTTAAGTGCAATGCAATGTGCACTCACTATGCTAGGCTTCACCCTGGCAATATGGACGTAGCTCTCTTCTTAAGGACTTCTCAGACTAGTTGAAAAAGTGACATATAAATTTATAATTGCAATACCCTGTTGTTAAATGAAGGGATAAATATACTTACAGTGTTCAACAGGAGCAGAGCCTGGGAAAATGGAGCATTAAAGGAAATTTTCTTGAAGGAAATGACATCTGAGTTGGATCTTAATGATAAAGCATATTATACACATTAGGGATGTGCTACTAAAACAAATTGTATAATTGCCGTGGGATATGTGTATATATGTAAATATACACAATATAATGAACATAGATGTAATACTATGATATAAATAATATAAAATATAAGTTTGTTTATACAATAAATATAAATAATTTTAGTGTTAAGTTAATATAAATACATAAAAACAATACAAAGCCAACTTCAGAAGAAATTCTGTTAGAGTGTTATATTGTACAGTTTACCATACTTAGGTATAAATATGACTTATATTTGAGAAATAATAAGGTTTCATGTCTGTTATAGCTGATTAAGCTATCAGATCTGATCTTTTACAACTCAGATAAAAACTTTCAGTTCTAGACAAAGTACAAAATAAAACAATAATCTGAAGACACTGGCAACTGAACAAAAATTACCAGCACCTGGAGGGCAGTCAAAATATGAGGAATGGAACAGCGCAAGATGAGTTATACATTTTTGTGACTTTTAACCTGAGGACAGGCTGAAGATAGTATTACATGGGTGGTTAACACCCCAATAGAAAATTCTGTTTCTCTAACCCACAAAATCAGATGTTAGAGATAATCAGACTGCTAGAAAGTAAGTGGTAAATACTAGAAAAGAGACAGCTGAGGAAGGAGGGCCCTATATTAGGTACACACATGTGCATGAGCACACACACACACACACATGCACATGCACTAGCCTAGTCTGCTGTTGCTGACCCCTGGGGAAAACAGGCATGCATCAATTGGATAAAAAACAGTCTAGTTAAAGATAAAAATCAAAACAGAGTTTTGAGCTGAAACTCAAAATACAAAAGTTTTCAAGGTGAATCCAAATGCTAATTGTCTGATAAAACAAAGACGTTAATACTCTACAGAGAAAAAATAATAGAATCTGAGGTCTTCACAGAAAAAAAAAAAATGTTCAGAATACTATCCAAGATTACTCAACCTATGAATAATTAGAAAAGTGTTCCCCATTTTCCAGAAAAAGACAATCAACCAAAATCAACCTCAAGGTTACCTTAGTGCCAGAGTTAACAAGTAAGTTGCACACAGCAGCTATGGTGCAGAAGTAATTGCAATTTTTGCCATTAAAAGTAATGGGAAAACCCTCAGTTACTTTTGCACCAAACTAATATTATAACTATGGTCATTTAAATAAATAAAAGTATTATTGCAATACTAAAAAAAAGTACTCTCAACCAAGAATGGATAACTTATTAAAACACTAAATCTAACTTCTAAACTGAAAATTACAATATCTGAGATTAAAAATTTTCAGATGGCTATGCTTAATTAAGAATGAAGAACTAGAGAAAAGAGTTGAAGACTGAAAATAGATCAATAGTAATAATTCAACATGAAGGAGAGAAAAAAATGCAGAACCTCAAAGCCTGTGTGTAAGTTAAGTATCAAAAGAGGAGGAGAGACAGATGCGATAGGGACATATTGCTGAAAGACATAACTTTACAGATTTGAGAAACCCAGCAAACATCACAAAGGATAAATATGTGTAACTCCACAGGCACAAAACATTTAAACTGCTGAAAACCAAAGAAACAGAAAATTATTCAAAGCAGCAAAAGTAAAATGACATATTTATATAATGAACTATGATTGGAAATGCACTGACTTCTTAACAGAAACTATGGAAGACAGAAGATGGTGATGAAACATTTTTAAAGTGCTGAAAACGAAACAAAACAAAAACCTCACCACCCAGGATTCTATACTCAGTTAACATATTCTTCAATAACGAATATGATATAAAGTAACTGCATATTTAAAAAATAAAATTCAGGAGAATGTTTTCAACAGACCTGAACTAAAACAAATGGTAAAGGAAGTTCCTGAGACTAAAAGGAAATGATATCCCATAAAAACACAAGCCTTCAGGAAGAAAAAAAAAAGAGCAACAGAAAGAATATCTGAGTAAATAAAATAGACTATTTTTTCATCATTTTCTATAAAATATGTATGACAGTGCCTAACACATATTATTGCATTGTATGTGTTGTGAGGGATTATAATTTATCTAGATATCACATGTATGGCAAATATGGCATAAAGAATGGAAGAGCAATAAATGGATCTGTAGGATGCAAGATTGCTATATTTTTCATGATGCGGTATAATATCTACTCTAAATAGACTGTAAGACCCTAAGGATATGTATAATGCAATGAGGTAGAGTTAAAAGAAATCAAATAGATATATTAAGGTAGAAGTCTAAAACAATATTCAAACAATCCGTAAGAAGGCATGAAGGAAAAACAGAGGAACCAAAACCAGAAGGGACAAAAATAAATAAATAACAAAATAGTAGAACAACATATAATCATATTGGTAATCACAAAACATATTAATAAAATACATATTTCAATTAAAATGCAGAGATTGTCAAAATGAAGAAGACTATAAAACCCAACTAAACACTGCTTGAAAAAGATGCACTTAAAATATAAACACACAGAAATGTGGAAAGTAAATGGTTAAAAAATTATATACCATGTAAATAGTAATTGTAAAATAGCTGGAATAGCTGGACATTACTATCAGATAAAATAGACTTAAAGATGAAAAATATTAACAGATCATAATCACTTCAAAATGATGAAAGGATCAATTCATCAGGAAGACATACATCATAAATCAAAATATATAAATAAAAAATTGACAAAATTAAAGAGAAAAATAGGCAATGTCAATATCATAATTGGAGCTTTAATACCACTTTCTTGACAACTAAACTACACAAATATTTAATAAACACATAAATGATCTGAAAAACATTACTGACCACAAAGACATTATTGATATTTATAGAATATCATAGTCTACAACTGGAGAATGCAAATTATTTTGAATTCTACATGGTGTGTGTAATTATGTAATGTTGATTATGATGTCTTTTGGAGAGAATATATGATTTGGTAAACTTCAGTCAGCTATGACTGAGACAGTGTTGTTGGCAATGAGTTCAAAATTAATGAATCACATATATTGAATAATGTGTCTTTAACCAGATATGTACACATAAAACAATATAATCAAGATTATATCTTGATGGATTGATAAAAATTTTGGGACCAGAGCCTCATAGGAAACTAACCTTTTATTTCCAGAAGCAATAGCCAGTATCCTCAAATTCAGTATTTGCCATGACTTTGTAGATCATAACTACCATAAATAAAAAGAATCAACTGTATATGAATAAACAATCAGCATATAAAATCTGCTCAACAACACTGGTCATCAGAAAAATACACATTAAAACTATGATGAGAAACCACTATAGATCCAACCAAAATGGCTAGAATTAAAAAGACTGACAGCAAAAAATAATGGTGAAGTTTTAGAGTAAGTAGAATTTATACATTGTTAGTGAGAATATAAAAGATGCAAACAAATCTGGCAGTTGTTATAAAAATCATCATACACCTACACAATGACCCTGGTATTTATCAAAGAGATACAAAATTTTTCATAGCAGCTTTGTTCATAATACCCCAAATCTGGAAATAGTTCAAATATCTATCAATAGGAGAATAGATAATGAAACTGACAGATTTATAGAATGAAATGGTACTGAGCAATTTAAATGGAAAAAAGTCCTGTATACACAATTCACAATATGAATCTCAAAAATATTATGGTAATTGAAAAATATTTACACAGAAAATACAACTGCATGGTTTTATTTACATGATTTTTTTTTTTTTTTTGAGACGGAGTCTCACTCTGTTTCCCAGGCTTGAGTGCAGTGACATGATCTTGGCTCACTAAAACCTCTGCCTCCCAGGTTCAAGCATTCTCCTGCCTCAGCCTCCCAAGTAGCTAGGACTACAGGCACATGTCATTACATGAAATTCTAAAACAAGTAAAAATAATCTATGGTGGTGGGACTGGGTTTGAATTTGCAAATTGACCAGAAAATGACATTAGGGATTTTTCTGGGGTTATAGTAATGTTCTTGAGAGGTATTTGGCTTATACAAGTATATTTATTTGTCAAAACTCGTGACTTTACATTGCTAAAAACACACTATTATCTACTTCATTGTATGTAGATTTTATACCAAAAGAAAAATTGCATATATTGAATTGTAATTAATCATATGCATGTTAAATTATCTAGGAAGACATGTACTGAGCTATGAAATGTGTCAAAAATAAAATTGATTTATAGGTGGATAGATGTATATTTAAGTGAATAGATATGTGATAAGCAAGTGTAATAAATGTTAATTATAGAATCTAGGTGGTAGGTATACAGATATGCACTGTAACAGTTTTTCAAGTTTTTTTGTATGCTTGGATTTTTCATAATAAAATGCTGAAAACAAGTAAGAAGAATGACTTTATTAACATGCCAAAATTCATACCTATACAGGAGTATTTATTTCTGAAAAAATGATCATGAGACTCTGTGCACTTAATCCAATTTTGTGTCATTTGCTTAAAAAAGAAAAAAAAAAAAATGTCTATGACTCCTCTTTTAGTGTTGCCTTCAGGAAACAGTATGTAAATCACAGAAGAAAATCAGTGTTCTTATCTTTTAGTCACATCTAGTATTCTAATTCCATATGCTATTATTGAAAAGAATGATCCTACTTTTTTTCTATAGACTTGGCTGCAGCTAACTTCTGAGTATTACCAAAAGCAAATCTACTCTCAAAAGATAAAGTAGTTTTGCCACTGAGAATGTTTCTAAAATCTTTAAGTTTGGAAGGCAGGCTCCAAAAAAAGTTCCAAAAATTTTCTAAACAATGCAGCATCATTAAAATTCCTGTGAACACTACAGTACAACTACCTTAAAAAGGATGACCCTAATTCTTTTCTTCTTCTATCCATCTGTCCTCTATTTTCTCTCTCTCTCTTTTTCTTGAATCAATAAATATTTGAGCACTAGTTTAGGTACCCAAATGAGAAAAATTAAATATTATTCTAGGCATCGAGGAAATCAGTTGAGTGGAAGAATCAAGCACTTGGAAAAAGAAAAATTACAGTGCAACATATTGTGAGCAAAATGTAATATTTGCATATTTAAATTCTGGTAAATTCTGGTTAAAACCTATCCTGGTACTTTGCATTCATATCTGGTAAATAAATGTTGTCCTCTCACATTTAATATCTTTACCTTTCTTTATATTTTGGTCCTAATTCACCATTATTTCTTAAGCCATTACCTTCCAGTCATAATTATATAGATAGTTAAGACTTGACCCAATCCTCTCCTCATTCTTTTCCCTCCAAATATATGGAAATTTCTTTTCAATTGCTTGATTACTGTCACTGCAATCACTACAAGCTCATGCCAGAGGTAATAATATTTCTTTTTTACTACTCTTTACTTTACATCTCATATTTAACTAGTGAATAAGTCTAAATGATTATTTCTTGACAATGTGACATAATTTTCATTACAAAGTCTCAAAAATATATACTACCAATTGATACCCACAGAGTTTCTATAACAAATCATTCGCAACAATAACCAAACCTCCATTCATTTAATAATTTTTAAATATTCTGCTAAACAATAATATGTCAATGAGGAGATTTTTAAAAGAAAATTATAAAAGGAAGCAATACTGAGAGAAAAACTTATAGCAGCCAGAACTCTACCAATGGCAAGAGGTAGTTAAGTGAGTAAGTGTACTTGAAGCTATTTCTGTATTAAAAGAAAAGAAGAATATATGCAATTGTGCCTAAATTTCAGCAGTGACTAATTCTGGGTGGTGAAGGCATGGGTTATTGCTATTTTCTTTTTTGGGTTGTTCTGTATTTTTTAAATTTCAAAAAGTGAAAGATGAAGAAAGAAAGGAATGAAGAAAGAAAGGGAGGAAAGGAGAAAGAAAAGAGGAAGAAAGGAAGGAAAACGGAGGAAGGAAAGGATCATCCTGATGATAGTTTGAATAACAGCTTAGAAAAGGTGAGATAATTGAGACAAGACAGAAGGCTAGTACAACAATAAAGGTGAGAATAGATTAAGAAAGAGAAAGAGAGGCAGAGAAGAGGAGGAAAAGGAAGAAGAGGAGGAGTTCATGAGGGAGAAAAGAAAAGAAGAGAAAGATAGAGAAATAAAGACCTAAAAACCTGTGTTGACACAGTGGAAATGAGGATGGGGAGAAGTTATCAAATAGGTAGACTTAAAAGAATTTGATGACTGTTTGGATGGCAGTGTAAAGAGAATAAAGAAATTTTTAACTTTAGTTGTCATTCCATGTGTAGTTGTCATTAATTAGGCATCTCAGGAAGACTAAAAGAGTTGCCATTGCATCTCAGGAAGACTAAAAGAGTTGTCATTTATGAAGAAGAGAGGATAACAGCAAGGTCAGTGTTCAACTTGCTGAGTTTGTAGTACCTGTGAGATGGCCGGGGGAGTTGTCTATGACGCCTTTGGAGGTAAAGATCTGAAGGTAATGAACAACTAAGTTGTCATTATGAATGTGGAAATTATCAAAGGAGGTGGTAGCTAAAGACTTAACTCTGAATAAGATTTTCCAGAAAGTCTGTTTACAGAAGTGGTTCCTAAATTCAATGTAATAAATACCTTTGGAGGAATATTATTTGGTTTTGCTCTGTGTCCCCACACAAATGTCATCTTGAATTGAAATCTCCATATGTCGAGGGAGGGACCCAGTGGGAGGTAACTGGATCATGGGGGCAGTTTCCCCCATACTGTTCTCATGATAGTGAGGGAGTTCTTACAAGATCTGATGCATTTAAAAGTGGCAGTTTCCCCTGAGCTCACTCTCTCTCTCCTCCTGCTTTATGAAGATATGCCTTGCTTCCTCTTCACCTTCCACCATGATTGCAAGTTTCCTAAGTCCTCCCCAGCCATGAAGAACTGTGAGTTAGTTAAACCTCCTTTCTTTATAAATTACCCAGTCTCAGGTAGTATCCTTGTAGCAGTGTGAAAACACACTAATACAGAGAATTGGTACCAGGAGAGAGCACTGCTATAAAGATAACCTAAAATTGTGGAAGTGACTTTGGAACTGGGTAACAGGCAGAGGTTGGAGCAATTTGGAGGGCTCAGAAGACAGAAGATGTGGAAAAGTTTGGAATTTCCTAGAGAATCGTTGAATGGTTTTGACCAAAATTCTGGCTCATAGTAATATGAACAATGAAGTCCAGGCTGAACTGGTCTTGGATGAAGATGAGAAACTTACTGAGAACTGGAGTAAAGGTCACTCTTGCTATGATTTTGCAAACAGACTGGAGACATTTTGCTTCTGTCCTATAAATCTATGGAACTTTGAATTTGAGATGATGATTTAGGGTATCTGGCAGAAAAAAATTTCTAAGCAGCAAAGCATTGAAGATGTGACCTGGCTTCTCTTAAAAGCATTCAGTTTCAACTGGACATGGTGGTTCACACCTGTAATCCCAGCACTTTGGGAGGCTGAGGCGGGCATATCACATGAGGTCAGGAGTTCAAGACCAGTCTGGCCAACATTGTGAAACCCTGTCTCTACTAAAAATGCAAAAATTAGCTAGGTGTGGTGGTGCATGCCTGTAATCCCAGCTACTCGGGAGGCTGAGGCTTGTCACTTGAACCCAGGAGTTGGAGGTTGCAGTGAGCCGAGATTGTGCCACTGCACTCCAGCCTGGGTGACAAACAAAAAAAAAAATAGCATTCAGTTTCATGCATTCACAAAGAGAGGGTTTGGAATTGGAACTTATGTTTAAAAGGAAAGCAGAGCATGAAAGTCTGGAAAATTTTTATCACAGCCTCAGAATGCAATAGAAAATAAAAAAGCATTTTCTGGGGAAGAATTCAAGCCAGCTGCAGAAATGTGCATAAGTAATGAGGAACTGAATGTTTATTATGATGACAATAGGAAAAATGTCTCCAGGGCATTTCAGAGATCTTCAAGGCAGCCCTTCTCATCACAGGCCCAGAGGCCTATGAGGAAAAAATGATTTCACAGGCCAGGCCCAGGGCCCAGCTGCTTGACAGCCTTGGGACTTTGTGCCCTGGGTCCCAGCTGCTCCAGCTCCAGCCATGGCTATAAGGGCCAAGGTATAGCTCAGGCCATTACTTCAGAGGGTGTAAGCCCCAAGCCTTGGTGGTGTTGAGCCTGTGGGTGTGCAGAAGAGAAGAGCTGAGCTTTGGGAGCTTCCACCTAGATTTCAGAGGATATATGGAAACATCTGGATATCCTGGCAGAAGTGTGCTGCAGGGACAGACCCCCTCATGGAGAACCTCTACCAGGGCAACACAGAGGGGAAATGTGTGGTTGGAGCCCCCACACAGTCACCACTAAGGCACTGCCTAGTGGAGCTGTGAGAAGAGGGTCACTGTCCTCCACACTCCAAAATGGTAGATCCACCAACAGCTTGCACCATGTGCCTGGAAAAGCTGCAGGGTTTCAATGCCAGGCCATGAAAGCAGCTGCAGGGGCTGTACCCAGCAGAGCCACAGCAACGGAGTTATGCGACACCCTGGGAGTCCACTCCTTGTATCACTGTGCCCTGGATATGAAACATGAAGTCAAAGGGGATCATTTTGGAGCTTTAAGATTTAACAAGTATCCTACTGGGCTTTGGACTTGGATAAGGCCTGTGGCCCATTTTGCTTTGGCCAATTTCTTCCGTTTGTAATGGGAACATTTACCCAATGCTTGCACCTCCATTGTCTCTTAGGAGTAACTGACTTCCTTTTGATTTTACAGGCTCATAGACGAAAGGGACTCAGCTCGTCTAAGATGAGACTTTGGACTCGGAGTTTTGAGTTAAGGCTGGAATGAGTTAAGACTTTGGGGGACTGTTGGGAAGGCATGACTGGTTTTGAAATGTGAAAGGAACATGAGATTTGGAAGGGACCAGGGGGTGAATAATATGGTTTGTCTCTGTGTCCCCACCCAAATCTCATTTGGAATTGTAATCCCTGTGTGTCAAGGGAGGGACCTGGTGGGAGGTGATTGGATCATGGGGATGGTTTCCCCATGCTATTCTCTTGATAGTGAAGGAGTTCTCATGAGATCTGATGTTTTAAAAGTGGCAGTTTCCCCTGAACACTCTCTCTCTTTCTCTTCCTCTCTTTCTTTCCCCACCTCTGCTGCCTTGTGAAGACATGTCTTGCTTCCTCTTCACTTTCCACAATGATTGTAAGTTTCCTGAGTCCTCTCCAGCAATGTGGAACTGTTAGTAAATTAAATCTCCTTTTTAAAAAGAAATTACTCACTCTTAACTAGTATCTTTATAGCACTATGAAAACAGACTAATACAGAGAATATGAAAGCAACTACAATTATGGAAAACAAAATGATATAGTGTGATACAGTATGACTCTAGGGTCCATCTTGGAATCCAGGTAAAATGCTCTTGATGTAGAGTAAGAAGAAAACACTGGTAAGGGCAGAATCCCTAAGGAAGACCAACAGTAATGAATAGGCTGAAAAATTAGAATGATCCTCCTAGATTATAAATTCCATCCATTTAGTCCATATGTATTCTGTAATACAGAGTTCACCAACACCTAAGATATTAAGTTAACACTGCAGCCTATTTTAAGGACCATCAGTTTGGCGAAGTCTTCTCATGTTAACCCCAGCATTCTGTCATATTCATCTTTCCTGTTTCTCCAATTCTTGGAAGTCAGTTTGCCGGTCCCCTCACATATGATTTTGAGAGTTTCTGTTGCCTGTATTTCTGTTTGAGAGTCCAACATTTTTTGCCCTTGTAAGTCTAAAGCAGTCTCCATAATCTTCCTGTTCCACTGAGCATTTCCTGATTAGCCCTCACCTTTCAGTGATCATGCATTAAATCTTTGCAAATTGATGGACAGATCTGTCACCACTTTCTTTCATGTTCCCTATTAGTACCTAGTAAAGAGCAATTCTCAGTGCACATCAGACACTTAACATGTCTATTTAAATAGACAACATGTGTCTACTTAAGTATAGTTTAAAATATATTTAACAAACAAAGGGGTCATAGAATAAAAGAAGCACTTTGATAAAAATGGTATCCTGGGTCTTTCCAATATGAGGAGATAAAAATAAGTCAACATACAAAGATTTTTTTTTGTTTTTTTTTTTTCCAATTGTCTTAGCAAAAGCCCTTTTCTCCTTTAATCTATGCCCCGAAGCCATGGTACTGCACTATCAAAGATCTCATTTATTTCAGGTTTAAGAAAGCCAACTGACCTAGATACTAAGTCCTTCTAAAGGAGCTATATCAGAACTCCTTGACACAAAAGAAACTTTCATTTTACATTTCATAAGAAAAGCAAATTACCATAGCAGTTCACCTGAAAGAGTACATAATGAATAAAATGGTCAAAATTCAGCATAAGTAACACATGCATTTTTTCCTTCTACAGTGCCACTTTTGAAACTGGCTTTATTTTAAATGGTTACTTTAAAAAAGAACCCAACGTATGCAACAAAAATGCATTGCACGTAGCATTTTGGAATTCATCTCCTGTAGTCTATCTCGGGTCATGATAAAACAGAGCCCATATTCACAGAAATATAGAAAATTATCTGAACTAATAGAGGGGCACAGAGGTGGAGATAGTTCCAAAAAATAAATCTCTTTATCTTTAGAATACGTATACTTATATATGACTACATTTTTACTCTAGGTGTGGAAGAGCTACCTATTGAGTTTACACTTAACCAGGTGCCTGTAGTGTTAATGTTCACGAAGGACTTTCAATTAAGCAGAGTAGGTGTTTATGTCAACAGGAAATGAAAAGCAAGACTTGCCAAGGGAAGTTGAGAGCTTACATATTTCCCATTGCAGACTGGCAATTTCTCACCCAAATCAGTGGTATATGTGCATGTTTTGGGGGATGCTTAAGGAAATCACCATGACCAATGAGTACATGTCACTCAAGCAGAATTACATGTCTAGGTTTTCAGCATTTTCAGCTAGTTTTGAATCCAAGTGAAAGGAAATTAACTGCAATTGAGATTTTTCTTTGCCTTCTTCCTGTCCCTCCATAAATCTGCTACAGTTACTAAGCCACGTTTTTAAATTCCAGTGTTCTTCCTGGTGCCTTATTATTATTATTTCAGTTTTTTATTACTGATTTTGGCGACCTCTACCCCCTCTTCCTCCTACCAAATATTACATACAATAAGGGAAGGCAGAGTGTTTTGTTGAGTTTTTCTGTGCCCTACTTTTGCAGCTGGCACCTCATCCCCCGCTGTACTAAATCGACACTTCTGGAAGTAGCAGCTTCGGAGTGACTGACGAGAGCCATTGCTTGCCCAAGTGTCAATTTAGTGCAGCAGGGGATGGAGTAGCAGCTGCAGCAAAAGAGAGACCTTATTTCATACTTAGAAAACAATTGCAAAAAAAATGCCAGAGGGAGGGGAAACTGGCTAGAGAATAGAAAGGATGAGCAAGCGAGCGAGCGAGAGAGAGAGAGAAAGAAAGGGAGGGAAAGGGAAGCAGAAAAGATGGGGAAGAAGAGGAGAGAAAGAAAAAAATCAATCAATGGAAGTCAGAAGGAGAAAAACTGAAGGAAATTGCAAGGAAGAATGAAGAAAAGGTAACTTGTCCTAGGGTAATAATATTTCACTTCTTTAATTTTAGAAATATCTTTCACATAATAAGCTTATTTGGTATACAACATTGTATTAAAATTATATCAATTCTTCCCCTTTTTCTTTTTAAAATATTCTGTAAACATTTCCAGTCATATTCACACACAAGGACATATCTGGAATAGACATTTCACATAGACAATGGACTCTTAGTAGTGGCCGCTGATGTTTCTAGATATAAAGGCAGATATTTCCAAAAATCCTTTGAAAAAAAGATTAAAAGTTGCTATGTACATGCACACATACACACGCATGCATAAGTGTAGACATATACATACATTAATTCATGTGTTACTTCTAATCTGGCTCCTCCAGTTTCTGTATTGTGCCACAGTTGTATCCAACTTGTAACTCCTCAAAAAAACAATAAATGTTAGAAAATACTTTCTGAAGTTTATATAGTCATCTTAAACAATTAGTCAAAGACAACTCAAGTCAGTCCAAAACAATACTTACAACTATTTAGCTAAATCAATCATGTGGTATTTTAACCAACTTGGTTTGCACATACCACTGCAGATAATTCCAATTTGATTCTTACTGAAGAGGGAATTACTTCAATCAATGTTTTTCAAGTGTATTCCGCAAAGAAACTATTTTAGTGTCAAACAACTTAGAGAAATTCTGTGTACTATGTAATCTGTATGTTGGTGGCCAGAACACAAAGGAAAAATATCTGCAAACATTTTCATTTAAAAAGGCAGTAACTGTTGATAAGGTCAAATATATAATCTAAATATGTAAAACTAGAATACGTAAATGGTGGGAGCAGGTACAGGTGGAGAGCACAGAGGAATTAAAAGACAGGATTTTATTATTGAGTGATAATTGGAGAAGTATAAACTAAAACATGCTTTAAAAATGTAAACAAATATTTAAAACAAGATAGATCACTAAAGTAAAAACAAGGTGCACATTTGCAGTAAATTTGAAAAACAAAAAATGGCAATGAAGCATTTTTTCGAAAGCATTAAACTAAGCATCAAAAATAGAACTAAATAAATTAGTAAAGTCAATATATGTAATTGTGTTGAAAAGGTATATCAAAAGGAAATTCTCCCTTGCTAAGGCAAAACCAGAATCCCACTCTGTCTTGTAAAAGTGACTCATAAAACGGGACTGTAAGGAGCAAATATAGGAAAGCAGATATCAAGCAAACTCAAATCAATGAAAGAAAACAAAACAAAGGATGAAATGAGGAGATAGAGAAGAAAAATAGTGCTAAGATTACAATTATAAATCAAATAATCTAAGAGTTGAAGGCAAAACTGCATTAAACTGGACCAAGAGGGTCAGTTGTATGTCTAAATCCATCACGATATTATATTCAAAGCACAATCTGAAACTTTTTAATGTGTTGGCAAAATTGAAGGCCAAAAAATGTGTGCCACTGAACCACACTACACTGGTGAACTGTAATCATACAGCTAGGGAACACCCACATAATCACATAACGATGCTCTTTTTTTTTTTTTTTTTTTTGGAGACAGAGTCTGGCTCTGTCGCCCAGGCCGGAGTGCAGTGGCGCGATCTCGGCTCACTGCAAGCTCCGCCTCCCGGGTTCCCGCCATTCTCCTGTCTCAGCCTCCCGGTAGCTGGGACTACAGGCGCCCACCACCATGCCCAGCTAATTTTTTTTGTATTTTTAGTAGAGACGGGTTTTCACCGTGTTAGCCAGGATGGTCTCGATGTCCTGACCTTGGGATCCGCCCGTCTCGGCCTCCCAAAGTGCTGGGATTACAGGCGTGAGCCACTGCGCCCGCCAGAACCATGTTTTCTTACATGCTCGTGGAACAACCTTTTTTTAAAAAAAGCTATTCCAGCAAATCACAAATCATCTTTCATTCACAGCATAGTGTACCCATAACCTACCATTCTGTAAAATCTACTCAACTCAATTCTCTAGCATGATTAAGAACTGATAACATATATTGAATGCTTACTGTACACCAGGCACTATTCAAAGAATTTTGCATGTGTGAACTCATTGAATTCTCACTAGAATGCACTTATTTCACCTGATATATATGATGATAACATAACACAACAAATAAATTGTCCAAGACACATACCTAGTTAGTGATGAAGCAGTGTTTGAGTCTGATGATCTTGAATCTGTATCCTTATCACTACGCTATCTCACCTTTTGACACTTATTTATGTTTCTGTGGCAGTAGAGATATTCGTTGTAGCAAAAGTAAATTTTACACATTGACAAAAAGATGGCAGAATACCTGCAAAATTTTGTGGTGAACCCAGAGATGATATTTCTTAACATTTAGGGAAGGGATGATTTTTCAGAAATATTCTGGATTTTAGCTGTAATTATTCTTTTTCATCTTTTTTTAAAAATAAAAATATATGTTAGAGATTGTCTCATATTAGTATATACAGAAATATTTCTTGGCCAGGCACAGTGACCACAGCCTGTAATCCTAGCATTTTGGGAGGCCTAAGTGGGTGGATCACTTGAGGTCAGAAGTTCGAGACCAGCCTGACCAACATTGTGAAACCCTGTCTCTACTAAAATACAAAAATTAGCCAGGCCTGGTGGCACACACTTGTGGTCCCAGCTACTTGGGAGGCTGAGGCCCATAAATTACTTGAACCCAGGAGGCAGAGGTTGCAATGTGCTGAGATCATGCCACTGCACTTTAGCCTGAGCAACAGAGCGAGACTCAGTCTAAAAAAATAAATAATTTTATAGTTATATATCTGTCACTGAATTCTGCTACTATAAAGATACAGGTTATATGCAGTACTTAGCCCCAAATAATAGAGCAATGTATAATCTTTCACATAAATAATATTGTAATAATTCAAGCACACCTCCTTGTATAAAATCTACAGTTGAATGATGCAATAGAAAAAGAAATACCCAGTAGTAAAGAAAAGTTTACAGTATCTAAAATAATTTAACCAACAGTATTTAAAAACAAGCTATGGAATTGCTAGGAAAAAGGGTATGAGTATATGCATTTCAAATTTTGATAAGTATTTCCAATGTGCTCTTCATACAGCTTGAAAGAATTTTCATTTCCTCCTACATTTAAAGTTTCCCTATTCTCCCACTATGGCTAACACAAACTCTGGCTATTCACCCATCTAAGTGATAAAATTTATCTCTTAATTTTCCCTTGCATTTTTCTTATTGTGAGTAAATTTGAGCATTTTGGAGTTTAAGACCGGCTTTCCTGATCCATGAGGAAGTTGTAAAATTACTTGTCCAAATTTTGTTGCTTTCTTCAACTTATTCTTATTTATTTCCAGGTGTTCTTTATGTATCGAAGTAATTATTTCTTTTTCTGAGATGAGTTGCATTTGCTTTTATTTTTATACTGCCTATTTATCTTTTGACTTAGTTTTTCATGATTTTTCCAATCTAGAAATTTTATCTAACTAAATTCACCAATCTTTACTTATATGGCTTCAGATTGTGGTGTATTTCTTAGAAGCACTTTCCCCACTCTGAGATTTTTAAAAATTCTTCCATAGTTGTTTCTAGGAATTTAGGTTTTTACATTTTTTAACATTTAAATATTTCATCTATTTAAAATTTGTAAATTAGAATCCAACTTAATTTTTTTCTCCAACTGGTGACTTAGTTGGTCCAACACTATTCTTTGAATGATTCCTCTTTCTTTTGTTGACTTAAAATGCGACCATTGTCAAATAAAGTAGTTCAGTGCAATTTGAACTGTCAATACTTTTCCTTGGAAGTTTTTGAGAATGTTTTGATTAATAAAGCCACATAGTTCCTTCTCATTATTTTTCATTTCTCTGGATTTAATGAATTTTTAATTTTTATCCATAGCTTTATAATAGTGTGTCTAATTTTTAAAAATTTTGCTGAGATCATGCTAAATTTATAAAACAACTTGATTTGAAGTAATATCATTATTAATGGATTTTCCTTTCTGAAAACCAAATACTTTGTTATTTTGTGTCATTTATTGCACTTTTATTGTTTCTTCATATAACTTGTACATTTCTGGTTAAATTTATACATAGATACTTTATATTTTTCAATTATTATTAACAGAATCATTATTTTCATATATCTCCTACTGCATTGTTGTTTGTGGATATGGGGCCTATTCATTTCTGCTTATTCATTTTGTACTGAGACATTTACCAAAGTTTGTGTTGAATCTTTCAATTTTCCAAATAAATACAAAGAGTTGCCATTTCCTTCTTCTTTATGATATATATATATAGCTGTATATATTTATATGTTTCTCTTGTACATATTTATACATATACATATTTATACATATTTATATATAGGTACAAGAGAAATTTCTCTTGTACTTAACAATTTTAAAAAGATTTCCCTAATTTAATTGTTTTGTCATCTAGAAAGTTAAAATCATATTTTAAATACAGTTGAATAGTAAATATAAGCAATACTATATTTCGAGACAAATTTGTAGTCTAAGAGATTTTCATTATTAAACAAGAAAGTAAGTACAAAAATATTTTTCTAGTTTCCCATTCAATGTAAAATTCTGGAAAGTAAAGAAAAAGTATTGCTTTATGTTGTAAGCCAATAACAGACAATTGAAAACTATCTGTTGAATGTAGTCAAAACTTAAAGAAGTCTCAAAATGGCTTAAAAAATACAAACAAAACTCCCTAATTGCTGTAAGTGGCATTATCAAGAAAAGACAACTCACAAAATGGAAGAAAATATTTGCAAAAAATATATCTGATGAGGAACTATACAGACACTTACAACTCAGTGAAAAAAAAGATGCATAACCCAATTGAAAATTAAGCAAAAGAATTAAATAAACATTTCTCTGAAGAAGATACATAAATGACCTCTAAAAAAATGAAAAGATGCTCAACATTAGCCATTAGAGAAATGCAAATCAAACCACATGAGTTAGCGCTTCATACCCACTAGGATAGCTAAAATCACAAAGAGAGGCAATAACAAGTGTTGCTGAAGATGTGAAGAAATTGCAATCCTCATACATTGTTGGTGGAAATGTAAAATAGTGCAGCTGCTTTGAAAAACAGTTGGCAGTTCCATTCCTAGGAAAAATGAAAACATACATCCACACAAAATCTTATACATGAATGCTCATACCAGCATTATTCATAATAGCCAAAAATTGGAAGCAACATAAATGTTTATCAACTGATGAATGGATAAATAGAATGTGGTATATCCGTACAATTGAATATCATTCAACCATAAAAAAGAATGAAGCATTGATACATGAATGAAACATTGATACATGAATGAACTTTGAAAACATTATGCTAAGTGAAATAAACCAGTTAAAAAGCAGCACATATCGTGGTATTCTATTTATATGAAAATTTCAGAATGAACAAATAAACAGATATTGAAGTAGATTAGTGGTTGCTGAGGGTTAGATATAGTGGTTAGGAAGTGGGAAGGGAAGGGGGAGGTGACTGTTAATGGATACTGCTTTTCTTTTCAGCGTGATAAAAATGTTCTAAGCTTAGCTGGTGGTGATGGTAACACACAACTCCATGAATTTGCTAAAACCTTCAAATTGCACATTTTAAGTGGATAAATTTTATGGAGTGTGAATTATATCCCAGTAAAGATTTTTTTTAAAAAAGAAAAACTTTTAAGTAGTTTTTAAATATTGATAGTATCAGCTTATATTCATGAAACTTCTATAAGCTCCAAGATAGACACTCAATTCATGCATGCTGGAGATGTAAAGTTTCTTCTTTATCTTCAAAAGGCACAACGAATTCAAATTATAGACCAATTAAAAGTTAACTTATTTACTCAACAACAATTTAGTGAACATTCCTTAGTGCCAAACACTGAGTGTAGAGAAAACAAAAAAACTGATGACATGGTGCTTCCCGAAAGATCTGGTAGCAAAGGGAGGATGTGAACATAATAAAAGTTAGAAAGTGGTAAATGCCATATTAAAAATTAGTCTAATGGGGGTTAAGGATCAGTGTGGCCAGAGAGTGGTCAGGGAAGGTCTAGGGCAAGAGGTCGATACTAAGCAGAAACTTAAAATATGGCTAGGGTTTATATGTATGGAAATGGTGGAGGTGACATATACAGGATAAGTTGATAATTTCTACTGCTTTATTACATTTTGCAACATTAAAGATAAGTAGATTGGTCTGCAAAAGATATGATGTGATAAGCCTTTTCATTACGTGGGATAAATGCATTTTTCAAAGCTATAGCAAAATTCTCCTATCTCCTGCCTAATTCTAGTAAACTTAAACTGCAACACTTTTTGTATAGGTTGTAACTTAGAAAAGAGATGATCCAGATACTAGATGAAAGGAAATCAATAAACAGGTAAAGTAAAGTGAAATCTAAGATTCAAAGGAGAAAATAGAATTTTTGAGAGGACAATATTCATACTAGATACTGTCTTAATATAATATTTCTGCTCAGTAGCTCTTTTCAACAGTATAGCCAGTTCTCTGATCTCATGAAAGGCTAGAATTGGTTTGGTGATATTTATTCTTAAGGTTTTCTTGACAATCTAGTATAATAAATTGTTTTTTGAACATTGCTTGCCAGACATTGCTTTACTTCTAATCTCTCAAAGACTTAAATAATGGTCGCATTTCACGCAGACGAAACCTCTGAGGCTTTTTGGCACAGTTCAAAAGATTACTCTATTGACAAGTCCAACATTTAAAAGTAATGCTATCTATACTTCCTTTTTCCAAGGAAGTCACAGCATTGCCTCTCACTTACCCAGTGGGGCAGAAATGGTGAAATAGTCAGTATGTCCATTTTAGAAGCACATTCAAACTAATTGACTTCCTTCATATTATGCCATTTGTCACAGATCCATTCTTAGAATTCAGTCTTCTAACTTAAATTTCAGTGGGTTTTCTATCAGACACTGCTAACTGTGGTTTGCACAGTTATATATAGAAAAATCATGTGGAAAAAATTCTCAGAGCATTGAACTATTTATCCCTGGCCATTGTCATATCTAAGTATTTGAACCCCACTTGCCTTCCCTGCTGTCTTTCCTCTTCTCATCTGGGTTCAAGATTTCCCTTTTGAAACTTAAACTCACTACTCTCTATTCTGGAAATGAAACTTTGATTATTCGTGTTCTCTTTCTCTGTGAATTAAGGGAACCAATATCTTCCAAAAAGAGCTGTGCTTACATCAAAGGGAAGCTGAACCCCTTTCTTTGACTGTGGACTTTATCATCACATATGAGTTTCCGTCTGTAAGAGAAAGGCACTATCATCTTATATCCTCTAACTTTTAAAGAAAAGCAAACAAACAAAAATTCTGAAGTATCAAAGGTAATTGCCTTGGGAAAAGGACCATAAACTTATTAAACACTAACTTGGAATCCCACAATTATAATATGCGCTACAATGATGACTTCAGAGTAAGAGGTCATCTTGATCCCACTCAACCATTAAGTGCCTGAAAAATTAAACTATCCTTAGTGAGACATGATCCTAGAATGAGGACCTAGAAAAGCCTGCAACTGTTTTATTCTTTACTTTTTCTTGTGATTAATATTATTTGTAGCTTATAATATATATTCACATTATATAATATTTCCTTATTTATTTTGACACTGTGAAAATCGTTCAATTTTAATAGGTTATTTTGTATGACTCATTTAGTAGCTTGATAGTAGATATGTTTTATCTTCTGCTATCATAATTACACGTTCTCTTGTTATTGCTTGTTTTTTTAATGCTTACTTGTTATTTTGTTTGTTCTTGATCTTTGAACTCAAGTACATATTTTTTTTGTTAAATAAATTGTTTTTAGTTTACTTTTAACTCTAATAGAATGCTATTTATAATTTTAGATTATACACCTAGAATTTTTTTTTTTTTTTTTTTGAGACAAGTTCAGTCACCCAGGCTGGAGTGCAGTGGTGCAATCTTGGCTCACTGCAACCTCTGACTCAGGGGCTCAGGTGATCCTCCAACCTCAGCCTCCCAAGTAAGTAGCCGGGACTACATGCGCATGCCACCCACGCCTGGTTAATTTCGGTATTTTAGTAGACACAAGGTTTTGCCATGTTGGGGCTGGCCTTGAACTCCTGCACTCAAGCGATCAGCCCAACTCTGCCTTGCAAAGTGCTAGGATTAAAGGTGTGAGTCACAGTGTCTAGAGATCTTTACTTCTTAACAGGACGCTAATTACCCTTTAAATATGAGAAAATGCACATATATATTGACATTACTCACCTCCTCACCATATTCTAATCTGCTCCTTCACTTCTATTTCCATAGCTTCAGGTTTTTAAAATCAAGTATTGTTATTTAAGGTAATTTTGTGTTTAAGTAATTCACCAGTCATTTTACTTCATCACTTACCCACTCCTGATATTTAAAATTTAAAATCATTGCTGAGTTACTTAGAATTACATTTTTAAGTAGAATTTTTAGAGATGTCACATGAGCAAAGCACTTCTTGAGTCTCTATATCCTCAGAATGCCTTCAGGTTACCTTCACATTTGAATACAGTCTGCACACTAGTGGGGAAGGGTGTCTTCAGTCAGTTTCCCCTCCAAACTCTGTGGACAGTTTCAGAGCTTTGTGCCATCTAACACTGCTGGGGAGATCCAGGGAAGACTGATTCCTTTTTGTGTCTTGATTCTTATGTTTTCTTTATTTTTCCTCAATTATCATAAAATTAAGCACCTGTCTGCATGATTCCTCTTGAAACACAGAAGATCTTAAAGATCTTAAAATCGAAAGATTCAGGTATCCCTTTAGATTAAAAAAATTCTTCAATAATTTGTGCTTTCTTTTATAAGTTTACCGTAAGCACTTCATCTGTAAACTCTTTTCCATCTAAATGTATGATATCTGTCAATATTTTATCTCACAGTCTTTTATTCTATGTTCTAAGTGAACTCAAGCCCTTTCCCATAATGCTTTTTTATTTTTCTGTAGTGGCTTTAGAGAAAGGCAAGGTAATAAGAAAGGCACTATAGCAGAACAGTTGTGGGAGTCATTAGATTTATTTACAAATATGCCAGTTTTCCTATTTCTTTCATGCATGATGTGAGGTTGTGTTTCTCCACCTCCACTTCTCAAAAGTAAGTATGGTTTGCTTTGGCCAATGAAATGGAAGCCTACACTCTATGTGTTACTTCTGGGCAGAATCATTTCATTGCCAGTGCAGGACACTGAATGTTCCCTAAACCTGCTGTGGGTGATAATGGAAACACAAATCAAGATGAAGTTTTCCTCAGTCTTCATCCCTGATTGACTCCGACAACTTAGGTCTCCCTACTGACTTGCTTTTGGATAACCAGAGTGAGAGAGAGAGATTTTGTTTTTGAATCCACTGAGTTTTTAAGGCTGTTCATCCGCATAACATAACTTTGCAAACCTTACTGATATATTTGAAAATGCCTATTAAGTGTGGGAAGGAACCCCTTACAATTTTCTTTTGCTTCATGGTATGTCATTTCCTAAAATGTACTTTTCCTATTAATTTTCCACATTTTTTTCCTCCATCAATTAAATTAGCAATTTTGTATACATTTTTGTTACTTTTTTTAAATTTATTTTTGAGTTGACACAGATCTATCCTGACTTATTTGATCCAATCAAGTGTAAATGAAATCCACATCCCCACATCCTTTGCTTTCCTGTGCATCAAGATACTAGATAGCAAGTGGTGCCAGTTTATACCATTTGGGTAGTTACTTAGCTATCTGAAAGGAATTAGGAAGTGGTTAAGGAAGAAAGCAGCTGATATATCCTGACTCCCAACATTTTCCCTCCAAAAGTTTTTATCAACTTTCCTCAGGACATTGTGTGATGCTTGTGAGAAATGGAAGAGTAATTGTTCTTGAGGGTAAACCACTTGCTTTGGTGAGAGCCATTGGTTTGGAGGGTCTGCCTATTTTCTCTGATTACTTGGCATTTGGTATAAGCTGCACAGCTGACCAAATGCCAGGTAACATAGGAACATAAAGTTGTGTTCCATTTCTTTTTTATCTTAGTGTTACTAGATCTCTTCTTTCTTGGTTAGCTGGAAAAAATGTATCCAAAAAATATCTTACTAAGAGAATGAAAAGATAAGTCTTAGACTAGGAGAAAATATTTCTAAAACACATATCTGATAAAGAACTAGAACCTAAAATACATAAGGAACTCTTAAAAACTCATCAATTAAAAAAAGTTGAAAAATGGACAAAATATCTGAACAGAAAGCTCACCAAAGAAGATACACAAAGGTCAAGTAAGCATAGAAGAAAATGTTCTACATTGCATGTCGATAGGGCATTGCAAATTAAAACAAGAAACCACTACACACCTATTAGAACAGCTAAAATACAAAGCATGACAACACCAAATGTTGATGAGGACACGAAGCAATAGAAACTCTCACTTATTGCTGGTATGACGCAAAATGATGCAGCTACTTTAGAAGACAGTTTAGTAGTCTCTTATAAAACTAAACATATTCTTGCCATATGATCCAATAATCAACTCCTTAGTATTTAGCCAAATGAGTTGAAATCACATGTACACAAAAACCTTGATAAGAGTGTTCAAGTCGAAATTTATTCATAATTTCCAAAGCTTAAAAGCAACAAAGATGTCCTTCAGTGGGTAAATGGATAAACAAATTAGTACATCTGTAAAATAAAATATAACTCAGTGATAAGAAGAAATGAGCTATCAAGCCATGAAAAGATATGGAGGAACCTTAAATGTATATTGCTAAGTGAAAGAAACCAATATATAAAGGCTTCATACTGCATGATTCCAACAATATGACAATGTGGAAAAAGAAAAGCTATAGAGACAATAAAAAGATCAGTGATTGTCAGGAGTTTGTGGGGAGAGAGGAAGGGAGGAATGCATGAATAGGCAGAGCACAGGGAATTTTTAGGGCAGGGAAGCTCTTCTGTATATTACATAATAAAATATATTAATATAGTAATATATAATACTATATGTTATAAAATACAATGATGGATACATGTCAATATACATTTATTAAAACTCATGAAAGGTAGACACAAAAAGTGAAACTTAAACTATGGAGTTTAGTTAATAGAAATTTATCAATACTGGCTCATCAATTGTAACAAAAGTACCACACTGATGCAACATGTTAACAATGGGAAACTGGGTTGTGGGTGAAGGGAGTATAAGAAAACGATCTGCACTTTCCTCTCAATTTTTTGGGTAAGCCTAAAACTGTTCAAAAACATAAATTGCTACTATATATGATAGCATGTTACATGTTAAATATATGTATATATTCATTCCATGCAGATTCTCTTTCAGTTCTATTGTTCCATAACAGGAAAATGGGCCACTGTGAAGTATTCCCATCCATGTACCCAACATTCATTTCTATAAATTAGTGTGGCTGATCTCCATGATTTTTTTTTTATATACTTTAAGTTCTAGGGTACATGTGCACAACGTGCAAGTTTGTTACATATATATACATGTGCCATGTTGGTATGCTGCACCCATTAACTCATCATTTACATCAGATATATCTCCTAATGCTATCCCTCCCCCTTACCCCCTCCCCACAATAAGACCCGGTGTGTGATGCTCCCCTTCCTGTGTCCAAGTGATCTCATTGTTCAATTCCCACCTATGAGTGAGAACAGATCTGCATGATTTCTTAACATTGTTATAGTGATTGACAGCAAACTGTTGTTTGTATGATCATAAAGTACCAACAGTTGTACTAAATCTTTAAATAAGACTTCATTTTATTTGATTCTTTCAACAAATTTCTGAGGTAGGTGTTATTATCTCCATATTGCAGTTGAGGGAACAGAAGTATAAGTAACTTGCTGGAACCTCAAACATGGAAGCTCCAAAGCTAAACCCAGGCCTATTAGATTAGAACCCCCACTCTCTCTCTCTCTCTTTTTTTTTTTTTTTTTGAGACAGAGTTTTTCTCTTCGTGCCCAGCTGGAGTGCAATGGTGCAATTCTGGCTCACTGCAGCTTCCGACTCGCGGGCTTAAGTGATTCTCCTGCCTGAGCCTCCTGAGTAGCTGGGACTACAGGTGTGTGGCACCACGCCTGGCTAATTTTTTGTATTTTTAGTAGAGATGGCATTTCACCGTGTTGGCCAGGCTGATCTCGAACTCTTGACCTCAGGTGATCCACCCACCTCGGCCTTCCAAAGTGGTAGGATTACAGGCGTGAGCCACCGCGCCTGGCCCACTCTCTTAAATAAAAGCCAAATGATTCCTTTTCCTTATCACCCGAAGCACACAATGTTTGGGTTTAGTGCATGTGTATCCATTCAACATGATACAAACTGTATTTGACAGATAGTCCTCTAGGTTTATGGTATGTAATAGTGCTCTTCCGTCTCAAGATAGTGAAACTTTATCTTTTTAAAATTTCAATGAACATCATGAAAGAAATGCTCTTACTCTGCCATCTTTCCCCGAAGCCTCTCTTTCAAATTAGGTCTGTTATGATTGAAAGATTGATTCCTATTTCCAGCATTATGTTGACTAGATTACTATTAGAGGAATAATATCTCTTCAATTGAAAATACTAAAAGCAAAAATGAAAAAGATGAAATACTTTTTGATTAAATGCATTCATGAGCTGGCATTAAAGAAAAGAATATTGAAGCCAAAAATAAGAAGTCATGTGCCAAGTAGAGTAAAATGAGCACTAATTTTCTTAGACTTGTGGAGCTCAGGAGACAAGATACAAAGCCCAGGCATTGGCCACGGTGAGGAATCTTGTAGAATATTTGTGATGAAGCAGAGATAAACATATCCACCCCAGGACTGAAGAACAGCTGCTTATAATAAGCTCTGGCACTGAGTGGTAGGAGAAAAAATACTCTCCATTGTGAATTTGTGATCACTGTTTGGCACACATAAGGATTTGAAGCCTGAGGTGACACTTCCTAGGTAGTCTGAAAAAATTTTAAGCTAACTGTATTATTAAAAATGTTTCCAGACTGAAATAATCCCCACAATTCACATCTTTATTGCTGTAAGAAATAATCAACTATTTAAAATAATATGACAATATATTATGTGAGTTATAAAATATGTAGTAGTAAAACGAGAAATTATAGCACAAAGGATGGGAGGGGGAGATGTAAGTATTTTGTTATAAGGATTTTCCACTATGTGGGAAAAATGTAGAATATAATTTGAAAGTGAATATAATAACATCACTTGAAGGTAGACTGTAAAAAGTTAAAGACGCATATTGTAAATGTGAAATCAATCCTTTAAAAGAACTCAACAGCATATTTAATAATTTAATATTGGAGATAAAATGTAATTCTAGTAATATAGAGTTAACCTTTAAAAAGGACAGAAAAAGGGAGAAAGTTTAACTAAAAGAAAATGTATAGCAATACAGTAGGCTTAAACCCATCCTTATTGGTAAATAAATTAATTGTGGATAGTCTAAAAGCTACACCGAAGTGGCAGAGATTATTAGATCATATAAGAAAACAAGATTAAACTATATACTATCTACAAAAAAAATCCTTTTAAATATAAAAACACAGATAAGTACATAAATAGAAAAAGATACAGGTAAACAATAACCCTAAGAATCCTAACATAGCTATTTAAATAACAGTAAAGGTACACTTTAAAATAAGGTGTATGACCAGGGATAAAGATAGATATTTCTTAATGATATAAAGGTCATTTCATCAGGAAAACCTAACAAGCCTACGTGTATAAGCACCTAATACCAGAATTTTAAAATGTGTGAAGCAATGGTCTAGCACGTAGGGAGCTTAGAAGTTGCCAATTCATCCTGCCAACAAGTAAAAAATGGAACAAACTGAAAAATCAATAGTTTTCCTTAGGCCCATCAGAGAAGTGAGGCCACAGGGTAAACTAATGTCTCCCCCTAATTGGAGACTCAGAGAGGCAGATGGAGAGAATCACAGCTACCAGAGCAGAAACTCAGAAGCAGAAACCTCTGTGGGAACCAGCGCTGGAGCAGGAAAACCTGAACTGTAAGAGAAGAACCCCTGGAGTCTCAGTGTGGACAAGGATAACCCATAAAACCTCCAGGGGAACTGAGCCATGAAGGTAGGGATGGGACCCACACTGCTGTGGATTTTATCTCCAGCACTTTTACCAGGTAATCGCAGTGAAGATCAGAGCAAAAAATCCACTTGGGCTCTGGGAGTGGGAGGGGGAAAGTAACCACTTTGAAATACACCGGAACATTCTGTTTGTTACACCTAACAGACTGGCCCTCAGAGAAACCTTTTTATGAGAGCCTAACCTGTTTGGGCATTTATTAGATCCTAACATGTAGAGAAAAGGAAATATCCAAATCCACCCTTTCTAGCCATCCTATACCACCTAAGAGGGTGGGGGAAAAAAAAAAAAAAAAAAAAGAATCGTTTGTGAAGTTCACAACCCAAGACACAGGGTCACTAAAAGACTGAGACCTACTCGTAAGACTACTGAAGGCTTCCTGCCCACCCACCTCCACCTCCACACCTAACCACTATATCGCTAAAGGTCTATTTGCCGCAGTTTATTTTACATAGTACATCATGTCTGCTTTTCAACCAAAAATTACAAAAAATATTAAAAGGCAAAAAACAAAGTTTGAAGTGACAGCAAGCATCAGAATCAGACCTAGATATGACAGGGATGTTGGAATGATCAGACTGTAAGATTAATCAACTATATTTAATGTGCTAAGGATCTAATGGACAAAGTAGACAACTGCAGGAACATAAATACTGCAAGCAAAGAGGTGGAAAATCTAAGAAAAAAATCAAAAAGAAATGTTAGAAATTGAAAAGTTTGTATTAGAAATGAATGTCTTTGATGGGCTCATTAGTAGATTCGATATGACTAAGGAAAGAATCTATGAACTTGAGGGTATGTTAATAGAAACTTTCAAAATGAAAAAGCAACGGAAAAAAAAGACTGGAAAAAAAAAACAAGATATCTCAAAACTGTGGGACAACTACTAAAGGTGTAACATACGTGTAACGGGAATAGCAGCAGAATAAAAAGAGAAAGGAACAAAAGCAATATTTAAGGAAAATGATGGAGAATTACCCCCAAATTATTGTCAGACACCAACCATAGATCCAGGAAACTTAGAAATTACCTAGCAAACAAAACGTAAAAAAAAAAAAAAAAGGAATCAAGGCATGTCATATTCAAACTCAAGAAGATCAACAATAATATCTCACTTCCCCTCAGAAACCATGCAAGCAAAAAGAAAATGAAGTGAAATTTTTAGTTTTAAGAGAAAAAAAAAAAAAACCACACAGATCAACTTGGACTTCTGCACCCTTTAAAATTATCCTTCCAAAATGAAGAACAAATAAAGACTTTCTCAGACAAGAAAAAATTGAAGAAGTTTGTTTGTCTTGTAATAAATGTTAAGAGAAGTTCTTCAGAGAGAAAGAAAATAAGTCAGAATCTTGGATCTATATAAAGAAGATTGTCAGAGAAGAAACCAGTGAAGATAAACAGCTTTTGTATTATTCTTAATTGACATAACAGATAATAATTTATCTTAAATAATAATCACAAAAATATTTCCAATTGTATATGTTTCTGTTTGTGTGTATATGTGTGTATACATACACACCTATATGCTTATGGATAAGTGAAATGAATGACATCAATAATGCAATAGACAGTAGAAAGAAATTAGGAATATTTGTTATTATAAGGTATGTACACTACCTGTGAAGCAGAAAGGTGTTGACAATTGACTTGTATTAGTTGCAAATATAAAAGAGAAAGCATAAGAAATATGACTTTCTGGAAAAGCCAAAATTATGGAGGAAGTGAAAAGACCGTGGTTGTCAGGGATTAGAGAAAGGGAGGAATACATTGGCAGAACATAGAGTATTTTAAGGGCAGTGAAACTATTCTTTATGACACTATAATGGTGGAAACATATCATTATACATTTGTGAAAACGCAAAGAATGTACACCAAGAGTGAATCCTAATGTAAACTATGGACTTTGGGTGATAATGATGTGTCAGCGTAGTTGCCACTGTAACAGATGTACCATGCTGGTGCTGGACGTTGATCCTGAGGGAAGCTATGAGGTGTGTTAGGGGCTGCACTTTCCACTTAATTCTGACATGAAGCTAAAAAGTCTTACACACACATGCATACACATATAATTGGCAAAAGTAAAATAAACAAATGAAAAGTCAAAAATTACAGTTCAAGATTTTGAAACTTTTCTGTCATTGGCAGATCAAGTAGACAGAAAAATCACTAAGGACATAGGTGACATAATGAACACTTTCAACCAATTTAACTGACATAAATGGAGCACTACACCCAACAATAACAAGCGCATATGGATCATTCACCATTACAAACAATGTGTTAAGGAATAAAACAAGTTCCAATACATTTGGAAACATTAAATTCATTCAGAGTGTGTTCTGGCCAGAACAGAATTAAATTATAAATCAACAATAGAAAAATAGGCCGGAAAAAATCATGCACATTTGAAAATTAAACAGTATACTACTAAACAATTAGTGAGTCATAAAATAAATCAGGAAAGAACTGCAGAAACATTTTTGATTAAATTAATGTTAAAACATGACATATCAAAATCTGGGGACAGATACATCTAAAGCCATGCTTAAAGGAAAATTCAGAGTTTCAAACATTTAGTGTAGAAAAAAAGTAAAGCTCAAATCCATAATCTAGGCTTCCATCTTAAGGGGTTATGGAAAAAAATCAAATTAAACACACAGTAAATGGAAAGGAAGAAAATAATTGAGATAAAAGTAGAAATAAACTACCAAAAAAAAAAAAAAAACCCAAACAATAAAGAAAATTAATGAAACCAAAAGCTGATTCTTTGGAGGAATCAGTAAAGTGATAATCCTCTAGCTAGGCTGAATGAGAAAATAGGAAGACTCAAATTACTAATTGCATTAGTCATTTCAGGCTGCCGTAACAGAAGAATCACAGACTGGGTGGCTTAAATAACAGGAATTTATTTCTCACAGCCCTGGAGGTTGGAAAGTTAAAGATCAAGGTGACAGCTGATTTGGTTGTCTGGCAAAGGCTCTCTTCTTGGCTTTCAGATGGCCGCTTTCTCACTGTATCCTCACATTGCAGAGGGAGAGAGAAAGAGACAGAGAGAGAGAGAGAGAGCAATGTCTCTGGTGTCTCTTCTTATTTGGGCACTAATCTGATCATGAGGGACCCACCTTCTTGACTTCACCCAAACCTAAATACCTCCCAAAACACCCACCTCCAAATATTGTCACATTTGGGATTATGCTTCAACATATAAATTTTGGGAGGACACAATTCAGTCCACAATTTCAAAATTCAAAATGAAAGAGGGATAATCATTAGAGAAACTGCAAGCCTTAAAAGAATAATAAAATCATATTAGGAATAACTTTTTGTTGATATATTAGACAATTTAGATAAGATGCACACATTTCTTGAATGATGCAAATTGCCAAATCTGATTCATGAGAAGATAGAAAGCTGAATAATGCTACATTACATGAATTGAATTTGCAATTAAAAACTTTCCCATTAAGAAAACTGCAAGCCCAGATGACTTGGCTAGTGAATTCTATCAATCATTTAATCCTACACAAACTCTTAAAAAGTAGAAAAAGAAAGAATACTTCCCTGTTCGTTTTGTTATGTCAACGGATTAAGTATCTGTTGCTGCATAAAAATTGAATCAAAAATCTCATGTAAGACTATAAGCAAGATCTTTGGCTAGAGCAGCAGGCGTCCCAGGGTTCAACTCGGAGCTGATTTGCTTCTAAATTCACTTAAATAGATATCATGAGGATCAGAAGATGTGATTCCAAACTCACTGATATTCCAGACTCACAGACATTGCCCCTCCAGTGCAAGCTGTATGAAATAGAGGAGAGATTATCCCTGATGGAAGCCATAGTCTTTTTATGATCAAATCTCAGAAGTGACATCCTAGCATTTCTGCCTTATTCTATTTTTTAAGAAGCAATGACTAAATCTAGCTTACACTTAATGGGAGAAGATTACATAAGGGAATGAATAATAGGAGCTAGAGTTTATTGGGACCATTTTAGAGTTTACCCACCACAGCATGACCTTGATACAAAAACAAAAGACATCAAAATTATACTTCAATATCTCTCATGAGCTCAAAAGTCAAATACAAAAATATGTAAGAAGAGTAATACACCAGCACCAAGTAGGATTTATCCCAGAAACAAGTGATTGGTTTCATATTTAAGAATCAATGTAATTTGCCACATTAGCAGGATTAAGGAGAAAAACTGTATAATCATTTCAATAGACAAAGCAAAAACATTTTTAAAAAACACCCATAAATAATAAAACTTCCTAGCAAATTGAGATAAAAGTAAACTTCCTAAACCTAATAAAGAGCATCTATATAAGAAAAAAAAAGATGTAGAGCTAACATCATATTTCATGGTGAAAGTCTAAATGATCTTCTACAATCAAGAACAAAGATATGTGTTCATACCATTCCTTGTCTTTATTTTACTGGACATTCTATTTAGAGCAATAAGTAAGGAAACAGAAATTAAAGGCATATCAAATGAAAAGCAGTAAAAGTCTCTTTATTCACAAAAGTCATAATCATGTATGTTGGAAATGTTAACATAGCTATCAAAAAACTACTTACAAGTGAACTAAACAAGATTACAAGAGGCCGGGCGCGGTGGCTCAAGCCTGTAATCCCAGCACTTTGGGAGGCCGAGACGGGCGGATCACGAGGTCAGGAGATCGAGACCATCCTGGCTGACATGGTGAAACCCCGTCTCTACTTTAAAAAAAATACAAAAAACTAGCCGGGCGAGGTGGCGGGCGCCTATAGTCCCAGCTACTCGGGAGGCTGAGGCAGGAGAATGGCGTGAACCCGGGAGGCGGAGCTTGCAGTGAGCTGAGATCCGGCCACTGCACTCCAGCCTGGGCGGCAGAGCGAGACTCTGTCTCAACAAAAAAAAAAAAAAAAAAAAGATTACAAGATACAAGATCAATATCTAAAAATCAGTATTGTCTATATATGAACCACAAATATTGAGATATCAAATTTAGACAAAAAACTTTAAAAATGTTTATGATAGCATCAAGATATGTGAAATACTTGAGAATGAATTTTTAAAATATTTGTGCAAGACCTGTACATTAAAAACTACAAAACATTGCTGAGAGAAATTAATAAAGAATTAAATAGAGCAATATACTATGTTCATGAAGAGGAATATTTAATATCATCAATATGTCAGTGCTCTCCACGTTTGTTTATAGTTTCGAATTCAGCTATAGGTCAATTTCAGTCAAACTACCAGCAGGCATTTTTTATGTGTGGAAATCAACAAAATGATTCTAAAGTTGATATAAAAATTCAAAGAATGTGCAATAGCCAAAATGATTTTGGAAAAGTGAAATGCTGAAAAATTGTTTTGCCTTATTTCAAGACTTACTAGAACCTATACTAATTAAGTCAATATGATACTTGCTTAAGGCCATACATATATGTGATAATAGGACACCAGACAGCAGTCCTATCCAACAGAACTTTCTGTGATGTGGCAAATATTCTGTATTTATCCTGCCTAATAAAGTACTAATTAGCACATTAATTAGGTGTGATTATTGAGCACTTGAAATGTGGCTTTTGGGACTAAGGAACTAAATTTCAAAATTTATTTAACTGTAAATAAGGTAAATTTAAATTGTCATGTGTAGCTGGAGTTGTCTTTATCAGGCTGTGGAAGTGTAGGAAATCAAGATATAAACCAACAGACATATGGCGAATTTATTTTTGGTAAAGAAGCTAAGGTAATTCCATAAGAAAGATATTTTATACTTTCAACATATGGTGCTGGATCAACCGGATATTCACATAAAAAATTACGTGTACCTCACACACATCTACATTTATTATGTATTAATTTTAAAGCCCCAATTCTTACCTCACACCATGTAAGACATGACTTTGCTCCTCATTTGCCTCCAGTCATGATTGTGAGGCCTCCCAGCCATGTGGAACTGTGAGTCAATTAAATGTCTTTCATTTATAAATTACCCAGTCTCAGTTCTGTCTTTATTAGCAGTGTGAGAACAGACTAATACAACCTCAATAGAGTTAATATCAAAAATTAAATAAATGTAAATAGACTATATACTCCAATAAAATATCAAAGATTTTAAGATTAAAAATTAAAAATCCATTATATTGTTTCAGGATCTTTGGGGTGTCACATTTCTGGCTGGAAACATGTGGCCAGTGGCACCTTGGCCCAAGTTTTGTTTGGGCCTGCTGGGCTTGTTATAGCCACTTGACCTGGCAGGCTACCCTCAGCTCACACTACCAGCCTGGATCACATACCTCCAAGAAGGACTGGAGTCAGGTGTGGAGGAGAAAGGGGTGTGTGAGTGAGTGAGGTGTCCAGCTACCCCACAGTCAGGCACGCCAACTGTTGCCACAGGGTGGGCAGCTCCAGATGCTGGCAAGGGTGCCAGCTCTCTGCAGGGCTGCAGCTAGACCAGGCCAAACAGCTCCCCTAGTTGGCACCTGGAAATGCAGTGGTCTGGAAGCTTGGAGATGCCAGGAACCACAGGGGCCTAAAGGGAAAATCACAGCCCTGTCTCAGGAAGCTTCCAGGTCTGGGCTTTCCAAAGAGCTGCAGCTCTTCTCTTTTTCTCTTCACCTGCAATGTGGCAAGCAAGGGGCATGTTTCAGCACTGTTTGTGTTACAGCAGTTCTTTTAGTCTCACCATTCAGCAGGCCCTGAGTTCTTGTCCTGAGACCAGGAAGAATGAGGTACACAGACAAGTGGAGGGTGAGCAAGACGAAGAGGAGCTTTATTGAGCAATACAACAGCTCAGAGAAAACCCACAGTGGGCAGCTCCTCTCCATAACCACGGTGCTCTGACAAGTGTTCAGCTCCTAGCAGAGAGAGTGGCTACTCTCAGCAGGCAAGTTATCCCAACAAGTGTTCTCAGCAGAGAGGGTATCTGTTCTCTGCAACTGGTCATCCCACGGTCTGCAGTTCTTGGCAGAGGGGAGGAACTAGAGTGGGTGGACTCTTCCTCCTCTCTTCAGGCCAGTCATCCTGTCATCTGTCGTTCTCAGCAGAGAGGGTAGCTCCTCTCTGCAGCTGATCATCCCATCCTCTCTCTGTCCGCTGCCCTGCTTTGGCTGAGCCTGTGGCTTTTATGGACCTCAGAGGGGAGGAGGTGTCCATCAGTGGGTCCATAGGAGGCCATGAGTGGGCCTAGAAAAGGCACCACATGTCCCCACTCCAGTCTGTGGGACTGGCAGCCCAACCCCCAGGCTTCAGGCCCTCCCTGGCCAGAAGGTGGGGCCTCACCAGGGACCTGCCCCCTTCTGCACAGTCGCCTGTGTGCCTCCTGCTGCCGTTCATAGTGACAAGGCTGCTTGTGCCAAGGGGGACCTGCAGGCTAGCACCGAGCTGCCCTCAGCTTTCCCCTTTCTGGGCTTGTCAGTACCCAAAGTCTGGAGGGGGCCAAGGCAGGAGGGAGTTGGTGTGTTACTGCTGCCCCAAGTATTCACACACCCATTCAGGCTGTGACAGCACCTGGGCCCAGCCCCATCCCTGCTCCGAGATTGGAGTGAGTTCTAAGAGTGAGGAAAGGCCAGGCAGTGGGAATAGACACCTCTGAGGCTGCAGGGGAAGGAGGGCCTTCATGGGTCCCCTGAGAGTGCAGGAATGCCTGGGTCCACGGTGGTGGCAAAGGAGCTGCAGTGGCACCTGGAAGGGGAGGACTCCTGCCTGCTCCCAGTTCCCAAGAGCACAGAGGTGCCCAGGTTGCAGCTGTGGCTTGGGCAGCTGCGGTTGTGCCTGGTGAGTTCCCGCCCCACCAACTTGGAAGGGGTTGGGCTCCCACTTGTCCCTTGTTCCTGCCAGCTCGGCAAAGTTTGGCACCTGGCTGTGCCCCCTTGCAGCCTGAAGAGGGGGGTCTAGGTCCTCCCTGGGCTTGGATTGGTATCTGGGGCAGGGGTAATGTTTCCACGAGCTCCTGCTGTGTGGCCCCAGTGCTCAGGGGTGGCCCGGAGCACCCCCTCACCCGGCTCTGGCCCTGCCCATGGGGAGTGCTTCCTGGAGCAGATCACAGGCCCCAAGCCTTGCCATTGGGAGTGTTAGACTCAGCGGTCACCTGGAGGCAGGGTGGACCCCAGGGATGGGGCCCCAGGCAGCCCTGTGCAGAGGCCCCTCCCAAGCTGCAGAAACATGGAGCCCTTGGCAAGGAGGGTGCAGTGACCATGCCGCTGGCCAGAACCCTGAAGTGGGCACCGCTGCCACTTCCCACTCCGGGCCCCCAAAGCGCATCCCCAGTTCTGCCTCCTCCCCATACTCTCCCTGCAGCAGTGGCTGGTGAGAGCTGTGACACGGGGCCAGGGGCCAGAGCCATGGAGGCTCCAGGCCTTCGGGTAGGTCCCACCTGGCCACACAAGTTTGGGTTCAGTGCAGGTCACTGCCTCGGGAAGGCATGGCACAGGGGACCCACTGCTGCCATTGCTGCTCTCACAGTTGCTCCTGCCATCACCACCTGCACCTTCCTGCTGTGGACAGCCTGCTTCTGCCATCAATATCTATCTAAAAGAGATAGTTCCAAAAGCAGATGATTCAGAAAAATTTAAAGGAATAATTAGAATAAGACACAGCAAACATCAATAAAATAAAGCTATTGTAAACAATAAATTAAAGATATAGACACTGACTTAGAAAAGTGTCTGTGATAAATTAAGTGGAAGAAAAGTGGCACAGTAGGAAGTTATTCACAGTAGTATATTATGAGTGAAAATATTATTCATGGATCCAACAAGAAACAGCACACTCTTACAGTTTAATTGACGAGTATGTGATGAGGAACCACAGTCTTGTGCCACATAAAGACATTTTGGTCAATGATGGACCACATATATAATGGTGGTCTCATAAGACTGTAACGGAACTGAAAAATTCCTATCACCTACTGATGGTGTAGCTGTCAGAGCATCATACAGCAAGGCATTATTCACATGTTTATGATGATGTTGGTGTAAACAAACCTACCATGCTGCCAGTCATAAAATATATAGTATCTACAGTTGTGTACAGTACATAATACTTCATAATGAGGATAAATGACTGGTACTGGTTTATGTACTTTTTTTCTTGTTATTTTAGAGTATAATCCCTCTACTTATATATATAAATATAAAAGTTAACTATAAAACTGCCTCAGGAAGGTCCTTCAGCAGGTATTCCAAAAGAAGGCGTCATTCTCATAGATGATAACTTTATGTGTTTTATTGACCCTGAAGACCTTCTAGTACAACAACATGTGGAGAGGGAAGATAGTGCTATTGATGATTCTGACTCTCTGTAGGCATAGGCTAATGTGTGTTTGTATCTTAGCTTTTAACAAAAAACATTTACAAAGTAAAAAAGACTAAAAAATTTCAAAAAATAGGAAAAAACTTATAGAATAAGGATAGAAAGAAAATATTTTGTACTGCTGTACTATGTTTGTGTCATTATGAAAGAGTAAAAAAATTTAATGAAATAGTTTATAAAATAAAATTTCAGTAATTTAAGTTTACTGTTCAAGAAAGTTTTGAAAAATAAAATTAGTGTAGCCTATGTGCACAATGTTTGTTAAGTCTGTAGTAGTGTACAGTAATGTCCTAGGCTTTCACTTTCGCTCACCATTCCCTCCTCCAGAGCAGCTTCCAGTTCTGCAAACTCCATTCATGATAAGTACACTATACAGCTGTAATTTTTTAATGTTTTGTGTAGTATTTCATTGTACCTTTTCTGTGTTTAGATATGTTTAGATGTATAAATACTAACCATGGTTGCAACTGCCAACACTATTCAGTGCAGTAACATGCTGTACAGTTTCGTAGCCCAAGAGCAATAAGCTATACCATATAACCTAGGTATGTGGTAGGCTCTACTATCTAGGTTTGTGTAAGTGCACTCTATGATGTTCACACAATGACAAAATTGCCTAGCAACACATTTGTCAGAGCATATTCCTGTTGTTAAGCAATACATGACTGTATTTACCTAGGAGAGGGCAAGAGTAAGGGAGCTGTATTAGTCCGTTTTCATGCTGCCGATAAATACATACCTGAGACAGGGCAATTTACAAAAGAAAGAGGTTTAATGGACTCACAGGTCCACATAGCTGAGGAGGCCTCACAATTATGGCAGAAGGTGAAATGCATGTCTCACATGATGAAAGACAAGAGGAGAGAATTGTGCAGGGAAACTCCCCTTTATAAAACCATCAGATGTCATGAGACTTACTCACTGTCATGAGAATAGCCAGGAAAACCCACTCCCATGATTTAATTACATATCAATGGGTCCCTTTCACAACATGAGGAAATTATGGGAGCTACAATTCAAGATGAGATTTGGGTGGGGACACAATAAAACTATATCATTCTGACCTCGGCCCCTCCCAAATCTCATGTCCTCACATTTCAAAACCAATCATGCCTTGCCAACAGTTCCCCAAAGTCTTAACTCATTTCAGCATTAACCCCAAAGTTTACAGTCCAAAGTCTTATCCAAGACAAGGCAAGTCCATTCTGCCTATGAGCATGTAAACTCAAAAGCAAGTTATCTACTTCCTAGATACATTGAGGCATACAGGCATTGGGTAAATACAGTCATTCCAATGGCAGAAATTGGCCAAACAATGGGGATAAAGTCCCCAGGAAGCCTGAAATCCAGCAGGGCAGTCAAATCTCAAAGATCCAAAATGATCTTCATTGACTCATGTCTCACATCCAGGTTATGCTGATGCAAGAGGTAGGTTCCCATGGTTTGGGGCAGCTCTGCCCTGTGGCTGTGCAGGGTACAGCCTCTCTCCTGGCTGCTTTCACAGGCTGGCATTTAGTGTCTGCAGCTTTTCCAGGTGTATGGTGCAAGCTGTCAGTGGATCTAACATTCTGGGGTCTGGAGGATGGTGGCCCTCTTCTCACAGCTCCACTAGGCACCCACTCCACATTTCCCTTCTGCACTGCCCTAGCAGAGGTTCTCCATTAGCACCCACACCTGCAGCAAACTTCTGCTGGGACATCCAGGAATTGCCATACATCCTCTGAAATCCAGGCAGAGGTTCCCGAACTTCAGTTCCTGACTTCTGTTCACCCACAGGCTCAACACCATGTGGAAGCTGCCAAGGCTTGGGGCTTGCACCCTCTGAAGCCATGGTCCGAGTTGTACCTTGGCCCCTTTCAATCACTGCTGGAGCAGCTGGGAAACAGGGCACCAAGTCCCTTGACTGCACACTGCAGAGGGACCCTTGGTCCCACCCACAAAACCATTTTTTCCTCCTATGCTTCCAGGTCTGTGACAGGAGGAGCTACCACAAAGGTCTCTGACATGCCCTGGAGACATTTTCCCTATTGCCTTGGTGATTATCATTCAATTCCTCATGTTACTGATGCAAATTTTTGCAGCTGGCTTGAATTTCTCCTCAGAAAATGGGATTTGCATTTCTATCTTATTGTCAGGCTGCAAATTTTTTGAACTTTTGTTTGTTTGTTTGTTTTTGACAGAGCTCTGTCACCCAGCCTGGAGTGTAGAGGCATGATCTGGGCTCACTGCAACCTCTGCAACCTCCACCTCCTGAGTTTAAGTGATTCTCCTGCCTCACCTCCCAAGTAGCTGGGATTACAGGCATGCATCACCACATCTGGCTAATTTTTGCATTTTTTAAGTAGAGATGAGGTTTCACCATGTTGGCCAGGCTGGTCTCAAACTAACTCCTGACCTCAGGTGATCCCCCCTGCCTTGGTCTCCCAAGTGCTGGGATTACAGGTGTGAACCACAGCACCTGTCCAAACTTTTATGCTCTGCTTTTCTTATAAAACAGAATGCCTTTAACAGCACCCGAGTCACCTCTTGAGTGCTTTGCTGCTTAGAAATTCTTCCACCAGCTACCCAAAATCATCTGTCTTAAGTACAAAATTCCACAGATCTCTAGGTCAGGGGCAAAATGTCACTAGTCTCTTTGCTAATACATAATAAGGGTCACCTTTGCAACAAGTTCCTCATTTCCATCTGAGACCACCTCAGCCTGGACTTTATTGTCCATATTCCTTTCAGCATTTTGGGCAAAGCCATTCAACACATCTTTAGGAAACTCCTAACATTCTCACATTTTCCTTTCTTCTTCTGGGGCCTCCAAACTCTTCCAGCTTCTGCATGTTACCCAGTTCCAAATTTGCTTCCACATTTTCAGGTATCTTTACAGCAGCACCCCATTCTACCAGTACCCATTTACTGTATTAGTCTGTTTTCACAATGCTGATAAAGACATACCTGAGACTGTGCAATTTACAAAAGAAAGAGGTTTAATGGACTCACAGTTCCACATTGCTGAGGATGCCTCACAATTATGGTGGAGGGTAAAAGGCACATCTCACATGGCAGCAGACAAGAGAAGAGAATTCATGCAGGGAAATCCACCTTTATAAAACCATCAGATCTCATGAGACTTATTTACTATCATGAGAATAGCCCAGGAAAGACCCATCCCCATGATTCAATTACCTCTCAATAGGTCCCTTTCACAACATGAGGGAATTATGGGAGCTCTAATTCAAGGAGAGATTTGGGAAGGGATACAGCCAAACCATATCAGGAGCCAACAAAGGATGATAAGGCACCCAGGAACAGCAGAAGAGAGCCAGTGCCATTCCCATGTGTGAAAGAGAAAAACAGGAACACTGGCCTCAGCCAGAATGGCCACAATGTAGGAAGGGACTGTAGTTGGGAAAAGGGATACAAAGGGGACATAAAATCTCCTCCTTCTGTTTGTCTTCCAATGCCTTTCCCAAGCCAAACCCTAGTAAGTTAAGCAATGCAATCAGCAGAGTTCAGTCTCCCAGACCACTAAGCAGAGAACAGAGAATGTGTGAGGGACACAGGGAACAAGTGTTGAATAATCAACCCAGATACTGCTTGTAAAAACACAAACACAAAAATAGCAAAACTAATAATAATAACAAAATAAAACAAAACCCAGAAATCTCTCTCACACCTGCTCTTTCTTTCTTATCTGCTTAATATGTTTTTTTGAACCTGAAGAAATGAGCAGAAAAACACAAGATTATTAACATTGATTTAAACAAGAAACATTAGAAGTTCAGAGAATTGGGGAGAAAAATGATATGGTTAGGCTTTGTGTCCCCACCCAAATCTGATCTTGAATTATAATCCCCATAATCCACACATGTCAAAGGAGAGATCATGGGGCAGTTTCCCCCATGCTGTTCTCGTGATAGTGACTGAGTTTTCATGAGAGCTGACGGTTTTATAAGTGTTTGGCAGTTCCTCCTGAGTTCATTCTCCTTCCTGCTGTCTTGTGAAGGTGCCTTACCCTTCACCTTCTACCCTGATTGTAAGTTTTCTAAGGCTTCCCCAGCCATGCAGAACTGTGAGTGAATTAAACTTTTTCCTTTATAAATTACCCAGTCTCAGGCAGTTCCTTACAGCAGTGTGAAATCACACTAATACCGAAAGTATCTTAACTTTGTATTTATTCATATCTCTTGCTTCAATGTGCATTTTTTAGTTTTGTATCTTATAAATATACACTGAGATAATTTGGCATTTTACGAATTGCCAATGTAAAAACATGCATGTATAATTAAATTTTACAAGAACTGCAAATGTTGATAGTAGTGGTTCTGACCTGTCTTGCTTGTTTCTAATAGTTCTCCAAGTTTTTTCAAAAATATTTTTGGCTTTGTTTCCTTTTTTAAAAAATTAGAAGGACAATAAAACTGTCTCAAATAGAATAAACACACTGTAGACTAACAAACTGTGTATCATGACTGTGCCTAAAGTAACAACACATGACCACTGAAACCTGTGCAGATTTGGGAAGAGTTGATAGGCTAGTACTCTTAGGAGTCATGATCACTAATTTTAAAGTGAGTACATTTAAAATTCATAGGTATAGAAGCATGTGACTCAGTGTGTGAATGTATCTCTCTGTGTGTGTACATGCATTTGTGTATGTACGCACACGTGTGTGTGTAATATACATATATTTTTATATAAAATGAAATATTTTTATGTAAAAACAAACAAGGACATTCCGTCTCAATTAAACTCTGATTTCTCTTTGTGATATGCTTGCCCATTGTTTTCCATGGTTCTTAGCTATAACTTCTTTATGTATCATTTTCCTTGGTTATATCTGAAGTCAGTGTTGCAGAGGTTGCCTTTTCTGGGAATAGAAGAGTTTGTACGACCTGCTTACTGCTGTAGCAAGCTTGGGAGCCAGTAGTTTGTTTTGGTCTAGGCTCATGTTTTTGTTTTTGCTTTGTTTTTGCTGGAGGGGGGAGATGTAATTTAATCAAAAACTTTGTAATTGTCTTATCTATTTGCATTTAGCCAACTTCATATGCCAGTAAGCCTACCCAAAGTTTGTTCTTAGACATAATAATCAAACCAAATTGATTTATTTTCTTGTAGCTTTCCTGACCCTCTTTTTTGGTATTATAAGGAATACCTTTAGGCTCTCTGAAATAAAAGGTGGAAAGATCACATTCTTCATCTCATCTCTTTGTAGGACTAAACCTGTTTTTTCTCTGAGAAGTTTTACTGAGCCTTTGATGCTCAAGATATTTTTAAAACATCTCTCCCTCTCTGAGGTCCAGGAACAATTCACCTTTTCCAAGCTTTGGAACTTCCAAATATGTAGTCTCTCTGTTTCTTCTCCTTGCTGCTTATAAACTAAGCAGCTTTTCCCAAGTCAGTCTCTTTATTTCAATACTTCACCAAAGGAAGTCAATAGAGGCCAATATAAATAGCCCCATTATATCTAGTCTCTTCCTTTAGAGTAGTGGTTCTCAACTAGGAGAAAGTTTGTCTTCCGTGGACATTTGGCAATGTGTAGAACGTTTTTGATAGTTAAGACTAGGAAGGTACACCAGCGTCTAGTGGATGGAGAACAGGGTTGCTGTCAAACATCCTACAGTCATCATCTGCACAGGGCAGCTCCTGCAACAAAGAATTATCTGCTTCAAAAAGCCAATTGTTCTTCTGCCGAGAAACCCTAATCTAGAGACACAAATTCAGGACGTTACAAGTTGAGTATCCATTACCCAAAATACTTGGGACCTGAAGTGTTTCAAATTTCGGACTTTTTTTTTCCATTGTTTTGAAATATTTGCATATACATAATGAGACACCTTGGAGCTGGGACCTAAGCCTAAATACGAAATTTATTTATTTATGATTTAAATATACCTTATACATATAATGTGAAGGTAATTTTATATAATATTTTAAATAATTTTGTGCATGAAACAAATTTTTAACTGCATTTGACTATGACCCATTGCAGGGGTAAAGTGTGAAATCTTCCACTTATGGCGTCATGTCTGTGCTCAAAAAGTTTTGGTTTTTGGAGCATCCTAGATTTTGAATTTTAGAATTAGGAATGCTAACTTGTACGTTGTCTGTCTTCTGACTTATTACGGTATTATGAAATGTTTTGTTATTTTACAACATGAATTGCCATCTTTGCAACTTTTTCCAACTATTTTTCTGCATAACACTAGGCTAATGTCATAAATCTTAGTACTTTTGCTACATTAATAACTCATTTCAAGGCCACAATTTCTGTGTGTAGAATAGCCTATGATCTGTAAGAAAAAAAATTTACAAATGCAATTACTTACCACAATAACACATTAACACAAAAGTATAATGTGGCTGTTTGAGTCATGCCTTGAAAGAAATATCCAAAGATTAAAGTTTCTTACCTTCCTTAGTATTTCAGTCCTCTACAGGGAAGGCAGATGAGGGAAGAAATGGAGAAAGTGTGAAAGAGCATGAGAGGATTTTTAGATCTGAAATGCCATATCATATTTTCCTTTTCTTTCTTTGACCTGCCACATGATCTGTCCTCATTTTGTTTATGATATTAATAAAAATGTCTCTTGTTTTAAGTTCTTCAACTTCTTAATAAGAAATTGCATTTTATTATGTCAAAGGTTACAGAGGTTTCAGGAGAAAACGTCCATTAACAAAAGAAGAAAATAAAATTCCCATTCTTGGATGGTTATTGCCAAACTTTGCCTGTGACTTTTCCTATAATTCTATTCTTACAATCTTTTAGCATATTATTTTTTCAGCTATGTTAATACCTTCAATAACCACCCTGTGAGTTGTATTTCTTTAGGTGACTCTATTTCTACTCTGACCCATTTGTGGATTTCAAAACTAAATAGAGAAGAAACTTGTTCTCAGTATTTGAGTTCTTGCCATTCATCAGTTGTCTCTTCCATATACTCTTTATTTAAGTATTTTTTTCTAAAGGTGCAAGGGTTTGTGAATTCTCATGCCTGAAAAGAAGCCAGAGCTGTCATGAAAGCAATTTGCCGAACTCACTAGACAATGCATGATTACATCTGCACATGGTAAGATGTTGAGGTTTCTAGAAGTCTATAAAGAACATACAAAAGCATCCCATGAGACTAAAAGTCAGCAGCTGGGTGTTTGCCACTCAGAGGGTATTGGATGGGAAAGGGAGAAGATAATAGAATCAGCAGTTTAAACAGATCACATTCCCCTTCTCATTTACTTATTCAATAAATTTGGTTTTAGCACCACATGTGCTAGGCATCATTCTAAAATCCGGGGACACATCAATGAGCAAAACAGATAAAGATACCTTGTTGGAGTTTATATCCTAATTGGGGAGGGAGCGCAGGCATACAATAAACATCAAAAAAGTAAGCTATATAGGATATTAAAAGATGGAATTAGATCCTGCGTGCTCACGTCTATAACCCCAGGACTCTGAGAGGTCAAGGTGGTCAGATCACTTGAGCCCAAGAGTTTGAGAACAGCCTGGCAAGATGGCGAAACTCTGTACGGTGGTTCATGTCTGTAATCCCAGCTACTTGGGAGGATGAGATGGGAGAATTACTTGAGCCTAGGAGGGCTAGGCTGCAGTGAGCTGTGATTGCACCACTGCATTTCAGCCTGGGTGACAGAGTGAGACCTTATTTCAAACAATTTTTTTTAAAAGGATGGATTTAACAATTAGGAAATCAACAATGCATCATAGTCAGTTTTCTCCAAATAAAAACACGGAAGCAAAGAATACTCTCTCCAGAAGAGTGACTCTGAAAAAAAGGGAGATAGGGGTCATGAAGTAAATGGCAGTCTTTTATTTTTCTTTAAAGTAAGAGAGACTGTTTTTTTGTTTATACAATAATGAGAAAGAGTTTGTCAGGAGATTAAATTGTCCTTTACCAGGGGGTCGGTAAAGATGAAGCAAGGATTTCTGTGATACTAATCACTAGTCCCTCCACAGACACCTCTCTTTCCCTCTCTCTTATTTTATATATTCATTTTATTTTGAATAAATCTTTGAATAAATATATTTTATTCTAAAGACATATATACATATGTATTTTAGTCTCCAAGTATATTATATTGAATGACATCATGAGGACAAGTTTTTGAATTAAATGTGAGGGTATCAGGATGTTTTAATATTATACTTTTTTTCTCAGAAGTTCATAAGTCCACTTCCTTCTTCTCTTTTTGCATCTTAATGTGAATAACTTAGAAATGACAGCAAGTGACAATAACAATTTAAGCAACCCATCTGAATATCTTTTTTAATGTTGAGCATACGGTTTATCTGATCTGCTTTTAAAAATCTAGCCCTCTATGAAGTCTTTGTATATGCTCTCACTACTTCATTTTCTTTTCTTTGCAAATGGCACTGATCACGTGAAAGGAAAATAGCAAAGGTTATCCCACTCTGCAAATAAGGTAACTCATCTAATTCTAATAACTGTGGTCTAATCTTGGCTCTTCCAATAATACTAAAATAATTGAAAACCACACCATGAACAAGTCTAAAAGCATCAAAGTGACACAAAACTAATTAATCACTATCAATTTAATATGTGCCCTATCCGTTCAACCAGCTCAGCTCCTCTTGACTTTATAGATGATATTCACTCAGCTCACTGTGCACATCAATTCTCCAGAAAACAGAGTTCTGTCTCTCCTCCACTTACAAAGGTAGTTTAATATTGTGAACTATTTCTATTATAATTCAACAGGTCAATCCCATCATCTTTCAGAGGCTACCTCCTTCTCAAACGAGTGCATGAACCAGAGCTGTGAATTTGCATCACTGAGTTTTGAAAGAATTTCTGTGCTATGTTTCCTTTGCAAAATTGTTCATCTTCTCTCAAGATCACATTGAGACCTCTTCAGTGGCATTTCTGTTTCTCATGAAGCATCACAAGGTCAATGATAATTTTTCCCTTTATATGTTGTATGTGGTATTGCATACAAAAATATAGATAGCTAATGTATTTATAATAAAGAACATGTCCATCATCCTCAATGCTAATACTTTTTTTACCTTAATACACAGTCAATTACATTACTTATCTCTTCTATCTTGAACTTAAAAACAATAGACTCTTTAGTGTTTAATTAAATAAATCCATTATGTGAGCTTAGGTTGCTTAAAGATCCAAAGCAGCTATTTCTTTATCTAGTACAAAAGAGAAACAATACTATTTACACCATGTAGTAAAGTGCCTGAATTGTTTGATAAATGTTGTATATTATTCTTATTCTTATTACTCAGTTGTTGTAAGACCTGAAATGTGTTACCAGGCACAACCGTCCTACTCTGCAAGAGGAAACAATAAACAGGAACTAGACAGGTTGTTCCAGGGTCATTGTTTCTGCAATAAAGGAATATAGACTGTGTGAGTGTCTGACAATTATAAGAGAGTAAAATTTTATAGTACAAGGATGAAGCTCCTTATGAAGGGGATTACCTGGGTCATGAAATACTGTAAACCTCATCAGCAGAGTAAGCATGATGCTTCAGGGTCATTCTCTCCTTCGACCTGTGTCCTATCCTTGAAACAGAAAGAGCTCTTCATGACATTTGCACATTTATATAATATTGAGCTTATTTTCCCAGCCAGAACTTCCCTACATAAAGATTTAAAAATGTATATCTGCCTTGAAAGTAGCACCGTTAGGGGTTCCTGCCTTAAGAGGTTTGGTACTCTGCCAATTTCCATTGTAATCAGTGTATGACAGCAAGTTTCCATTGAAATTTCACAGTGACTCTGAGCAGAATAGTAGGCTATATTTTCTCCCTCACTGTTTAAAAATATGTATTTATTAAAAATATAGACAAGACTCTGAGACAATCCTTATACAATTGTTTTCTAAACACATGATGAAAATAGTGCTATATTATGCTAGATATTCCAGGGCAATCACTAGTTTTCAGTCATTATGCCTAAAAATGGTTGGATGATTATGGCAGATTAAGTTATTCTTCAAACATGTTCACACTCTGTGCATGGTTTTATTTCTCAACCCCCTTGATTCTGAACTTGGTTGTAGGACTTGCTTTAGCTAGTCTTGCAGTCCTGCAGTCCTGTAGCCATGATGCAAGCAAAGGCTCAGTAAGTGCTTACATGGGGACTTGCTCTCTTGCACCACAGCCATCTCCTGAGAAGAATATGTCTGGAACTGACTGCTAGTTTCAGCAAGAGGTTGAGAGGCAGGCAGAGCACAGCAGAGCTCTTCAGACAGCACAGATTAGTCAGCTATTCACAGATTTTCAAGAATAGTGATTATTGTATTAATCCACTGAGTTTTGATGGGGTATTTTTGCAGATTTTGTTGGCATGGAGTTGTAGTTGATATAACAGGTAAACTATGGAGGAGAGTTTAGGATGGCTGACTGGAAGCATTTTATGCCTGTCTCCTCCACTTAGAAAAACAAGAGTAGTACATAGACAGTCAAACTTCAAGTACATTATCCAAGTGAGGATTCTGGAAAGAAGACACCAAAAGCAGAGAAGGAGGAGAGGCAGCCTTTGTAGCCAGGATTGGCTGGGAGCTTGGAGTGAGTTCCCTATGCAGGGAAGGAGTGAGAGACTTCCAGTGGACCACATCCTTGCTGTGGAATTGTGTATTCCTGGTCATGGGGAAAGCCCTTATCCCTCCCAATCCCTGAAACTAACATAGGAAACTGCCAGGAGACCAGGGGACAGAACTACTTCAGGGAAGGAGCTTGCACTTGGTCCCACACCCTTTCGGAGACTTAAGCAACAACAGTAAAGCACCATTTTCAAAATTAGCCTCTGGAGAACTTCACACTGTTTTGGGACTCAGCTGTGCCAGAACGAGGGCACTATGGAAACCGGAGATAGGGGAGCAAGCCAGGAGGACTCCAGAAATTAGGACTGGAAAATGAGCAAGGCCAGGGTGGCAGTGACCAATGCCAGAAAGTCAGTGCAGCACTGTCAGAATCTGAGATTGAGATGCAAGCAGTGCACACTTTGCTGCTGGGACTTGGTTGTGAACTGGTCATGAGATCCTACAGACAGCTGTGGGGAGCAAGTGCCACCATGATTGAGGTGTGAATGAGACATGTGTTTCCCACCCACCTGCTGGTAGGCTATGATAACTGAGGGAAGCCTCACCATCTCCAGCGGCAGGGCCTCAGAATGACTGCTACCTCCCCTCAACTAAGAATTCCACCTGCGGCCTGTGGGTTGTCTCACCCAACTGCACCTCACAGCTGGTACTTAGTCTAACCATTGAGGAGACTGAACACAAGCCCACAAAGCCCAACTTGGACCCCCCCCAAGACAGAGTCCATAATCTGGGGTCCTTTATATTGCCCAAAGCAATATACCACCTTGGACCTTGGAGCAATCCTCCAGAGGGCCTAAATTCGGGCCTAAACTTCTGGCCACTACCACCTCTGCTTCAAGTGCCACCTGCAGGCCTGGAGGCTAGCCCACCCAGCCCAATATAGCCACTGTCAACAGCAACACACATTATTTGAGGTCCAGAGAATCATCCTGTCATTGCTACTCTCATCACCTATACCACACTAGCTACCCAGGGCCCTGAGAACCTACCCACTCACCTGGTCCACTGCTGCCACTACCTGGATCTGAGCAACTCCCTTGGATGCCCATGAATCAACATGCTGGCAACCACCAACAGGTGTCAGCACTGACCAGAGGCACAAAGATAGGTATGCTCAGGCCACTATTGCCACCACTGGAGCCTGAAGACAAGCTCAACCCATATTCCAGTCTATCAGGGAACCCGCCCCCGATAATTCAACGTTATTTCACGTAGGTTCTTTTCTATTTCCCTAAGTGTCGGCCGGTCTGAGAAATAAAGAGAAAGACTACAAAAGAGAGAAATTTTAAAGCTGGGTATCCGGGGGAGACATCACATGTCAGCAGGTTCCATGATGCACCCCCAAGCCACAAAACCAGCAAGTTTTTATTAGTGATTTTCAAAAGGGGATGGAGTGTATGAATAGGGTGTGGCTCACAGAGATCATATGCTTTAAGGGCAACAAAAGATCACAAGGCAGGAGGTCAGGGCGAGATCACAAGGTCAGGGTGAAACTAGAATCACTAATGAACTTCCATGTCCTGCTGTGCATGCATAGTCATTGATAAACATCTTAACAGGGTTCAAGAGCAAAGAACCGGTCTGACTAGAATTTGCCAGACTGGTATTTCCTAATCCTAGCAAGCCTGGGGATGCTGCAGGAGACTAGGGCATGTTTCATCCCTGTCTACATCTGCATAAGACAGACACTCCCAGAGCAGCCACTTTAGAGGCCCTGCCTTGGGAATGCATTCTTTTCTTTTACAAATCTATTAATATTCCTTACTGGGGAAAGAATTCAGCAATATTTCTCTTACCCATTTTGGGTGATAAGAGAAATATGGCTCCGTCCTACCCAGCCCACAGGCAGCCAGACTTTAAGGTTATCTCCCTTGTTCCCTAAAAATCGCTGTTATCCTGTTCTTAAGGTGCCCAGATTTGATTTGTTCAAACACACATGCTCTACAAGCAATTTGTGCAGTTAATGCAATCATCACAGGGTCCTGAGGCAACATACATCCTCAGCTTATGAAAATGATGGGATTAAGAGATTAAAGTAAAGATAGGCATAGGAAATCACAAGAATATTGATTGGGGAAGTGATAAATGTCCATGAAATCTTCACAATTTATGTTCAGAGATTGCAGTAAAGACAGGCATAAGAAACTATAAAAGTATTAATTTGGGAAATTAATAATGTCCATGAAATCTTCAAAATTTATGTTCTTCTGCCATGGCTTCAGCTGGTCCCTCTATTCGCGTCCCTGACTTCCCGCAACACCAGTCCTAGCACAGCATCGCCACAGCCTCCAGTAATAGCATCACCCTAACCCACCAAGTAAATCACAGATACTAACACTGTTTATAGCCAGATAAATCATACAGAGATTACACTACTGCATGCACCCAGAATTGAAGCAAAAGTACACTACTCAACCAACATCATAGACACATCTTCAAGAAAATGTTTACCCTTGTGAGAGTAAATTCAAAAACAGGAAGAAGCAACTGTTACACTAGATGTGCCAATAGCAACATAAAACACAAGAAACACGAAACGGCAAAGAAATTTGTCACTTCCAAAGGAACACAGTAGTTGTCCAGCAAAGTGTCTTAGTTAAAAAGAAATTTTCCAAATTTCAAATAAAGAATTCAAAATATTGATTTTAAGGTTCAGTGAGATAGAATTCTGAAAAACACTACAATGAAACCAGAAAAACAATTCAGCACATGAATAAAAAATTTATGAAAGAGATAAATGTTTTATAAAACAACCAAATAGAAGTTCTGAAGTTGAAGGATTTATGGAAGGAAATACAAAACACATCTGAAAGCTTCAACAAAAGACTAGATGAAGCAGAATAAAGAATCTTGTAATTTGAAGACAGGATTTTGAATTAATCCAGCCAGAAAAAAAAATAAAGAAAATAATAATAAAAAATGAGCAAAGCTTCACGACATTTGGGGCCAAACAAAGCAACCAAATTTGTGAATTATTAGTATCCTTGAGGGTGAAAAAACAAAGAAAGGATTAGGAAATCTATTTTAATAAAATAACAAATTTTAAACTTTACAAATCTAGTAAGAAATTTAGACATTCAGAAACAGAAGACTCAACAATCCCCAGGCAGATACAAGGCAAAAGTCCTTCTCCTTTGTTATATTCAGACTGTCTAAAATTAAAATTAAAGAGAAAATCCTAAAAACAGCAATAGAAAAGCATTCAGTCACATTTAAAGAAAACCTCTTCAGACTAATGATGGATTTCTCAGCAGAAACCTTACAGGCCAGAAAAGGATGGGATGATATATTCAGAGTGCTAAAAGAAAAAAAAAAATTCTGCCATACAAGAATACTATGTCCATCAAAATTATCCTTCTTAAACAAAGGAGAAACAAAGTCATTCTCAGACAAATAAATCCTGAGGCAATTTGTTACCCCTAGACCAGTCCTATAAAAAATGCTCAAGAGAGTCCTAAACCTGGAAGTGAAGCATGATATTTACTATCACAAAAACATATGAAACTATAAAACTCACTCACAAAGCAACAATACAAAGCAAGAAGACAAAAGACTCAAATAGTACCACTATGGGAATCCACAAATCCATGATGAATTACAAGAGAAAAAGAAATAAGGTAAGACAACCAGAAAACAATCCACAGTATGACAGGAAGGAAGCCTCACATGTCAATAATAAATTAAAAATAAAGGATTAAATTCTCCTCTTGAAAGATATAGAATGGCTGAATTATAAAAAAGACATGATATAGCTATATGTTGCTAACAAGAAGCACACCTTATCAGCATGGACTGAAAGTAAAGGAAGGAAAAAATATATTCTACACAAAGGAAAATCAAAAGCAAGTGGAGTAGAAATACTCATATGAAAAAAAGAAATAGCAATCTTTAAGTCAAAAATAGTGGAAAAAAAGAAAAAAAAAAAAGAAGAAGAAGATGATGATATGCTTTGGTTCTGTGTCCCCACCTAAATCTCATGTTGAAATGTAATTCCCAGTGTTGGAGAGGGGTCTGGTGGGAGGTGATTGGATCACGGCAGTGGGCTTATGATGAATGGTTTCGCACCATCCCTTTGGTGCTGTTCTTGTGATAATGAGTGAGTTCTCACACAATCTGGTTGTTTAAAAGTATGTAGCACCTCCCCTGTCTGTCTCTTGGACCTGCTTCTGCCATGTAAGATGCCTGCTCCCACTTCCACCATGAGTAAAAGGTCTCTGAGGCCCCCCAAAAGCAATGCTGCTGTGCTTCCTGTGCAGCTTGAGGAACTGTGAGCCAATTGAACTTCTTTTTAAAATATATTACCCAGTCTTGGGTATTTATTTATATCAGTGCAAGAAAAGACTAATACAGAAGATCATTATAATGATAAAGATATCAATTCAGCTTGAGGATAAAAAATTCTAAATATATAAACACCCTACACTAGAGCACCCAGAATCATTAAAAAATATTAATGAAACTAAATAGATAGACTACAGTACAATAATAGTGGGGAACTTAAACATCTTACCCTCAGCATTAGACAGATCATCTACACAGAAAATCAACAAGGAAATATGTCATTTAAACTGAACTTTAGCCCAAATAGACCTAACAGATATTTACAGAACATTCTATCCAATGACTGCAGAATGTCATTCTTTTCATCAACACATGGAACATTCTCCAGGACAGAACATATGTCAGGCCACAAAACGAGTTTCACCAAATACTTAAAAACTGAAATCATATCAGTTACCTTCTCAGACTATGAAATAAAACTAGAAGCCAATAACAAGAGGAACTCTGGAAACTATACATAGAAATTAAAAATCATGGTTCTTAGTGACCACTTGGTCAATAAAAAAACTAAGATGGGGAATTAAAAATCCCTTGAAATAAATGAAAAGGAAAACAATATACTGACATCTGTGGGATACAGAAAAAGCAGTGCTAAGAGGGAAGTTTATAGCAACAAATGCTCACATCAAAAAGTAGAAAAATTAAAAACTTACAATCTAACTGTGAACCTTAAGGAGCCAGAAAAGCAAGAACAAACCCAACCCCCAATCAGCAGAATAACATAAAGATCAGAGCAAAAGTAAATATAATAGAGTCTAAAGAAACAATTCAAAGGATCAATGAAACAAAAAGTTGGTTCTTTGAAAAGATAAATAAAAGATAAAGCACTAGCTAGAATAAAAGAGAAGGCCCAAGTAAGCAAAATCAGAAACAAAACATTGCAACAGATACTACAGAATTACAAAAAAAAAAAAATCATCAGAGACAATTAAGAACAACTATATGCTGACGAACTGAAAAACTTTGAGGAAGTGTATAAATTATTAGAAACATACAGGCTACCAATATTGAATCAGAAAGAAATAGGAAAAACCCAGACCAATAATGAGTAGTGAGATTTAATCAGTAATAAAAAGTCTCCCGACAAAAAGAAGCCCAGGACTGGATAGATTCACAGCCAAATTCTACCAAATATACAAGGAAGAATATCAATCCTCCTGAAACAATTTTAAAAAATTCAAGAGGACAAAATTGTTCTTAACTTATTTTGAGACCAGTATTGCTCTAAACACCAAACCAGGAAAAGGCACAACAAAAGAAGAAAACTACAGGCTAATATCCCTGGTGAACATAGATGCAAAAATCCTCAACAAAATACTAACAAACCAAATCCAATGGCACATCAAAATGGTATTACACCACAATCAGGTGGGATTTATACAAGGAATGCAAGGATGGTTAACATACACAAATCAATAAATATGATATATCATTAACAGAATGAAAGGCAAAAACCATATGATCATCTTAAGAGACACAGAAAAAGCACTTGACAAAAATTCAACATCCTTCACGATTAAAAACTCTCAACAAACTAGAAATAGAAGAAACATACCTCACAATAATAAAAGACCATATAAGACAAACCCACAGATAACATATTGAATGGGGGAAAGGTGAAAGCCTTTCCTCTGAGAACTAGAATAAGACGAGGACGCCTATTTTCACCATTCCTATTTAACATAGTACTACTATAAAAATCAGTAACATTTTTATACACCACTAGTGGTCTAGCCAAATAAGAAATCAAGAAGGCAATCCCATTTATGATAGCTACAAAAATAAAGAAAATAAAATACCTAAGAATATATTTAACCAAGGAAGTGAAAGTTCTCTACAAGGAAAACTACAAAACACTGATGAAATAAGTTGAAGATGACACAAACAAATAAAAAACATTTCAGTCTCAGGGATCAGAAGAATCAACGTTGTTAAATTGACCATATTGCCCAAAGTAGTCTATAAATTCAATACAATCTCTATCAAAATATCAATGTCATTCTTCACAGAATTAAAATTAACAATCCCTAAATTCTTATGAAACAACAACAACAACAACAAAAAAGAATCTGAATAGCCTTAACAATTCTGAGCAAAAAGAATAAAGCTGCAGGCATCACATTGCCTGACTTTGAATTATACTGCAAAGCTATAGTAACCAAAACAGCATGACACTAGTAGGAAAATAGACACATAGAGCAATGGAATAGAATAAAGAACCCAGAAATAAAGCCACATATTTACAGTTAACTTATTTTCAACGAAGCCAACAAAAACTTACTTGGAGAAGTCACCCTTTTCAATGAATGGTATTGGGAAAATCAGATAGCCCCATGCAGAAGAATGCAGCTGGACTCCTATCTCATATCTTATACAAAAAAATCAACTTGATATGGATTATAAGACCCAAATGATAAAAATACTGGAAGAAAATTTAGGGTTAACTCTCCTATACATTGGTCTAAGCAAAAAATTTGTAACTTAGACTCTGAATGCACAGGCAAGAAAAATAAAACTAGGCAAACAGGACTTAAACTAAAAGCTTCTGCACAGCAAAAGAAATAGTCAACAAAATAAAGAGACAACCTGCTGAATGGGAGAAAATATTTGCAAACTATTCATCTGACAGGGGGCTAATATCCAGAATATACAAGGAACTCAAATAACTCAACAGGAAAAAAGCAAATAATCCCATTAAAAAGTGGGCAAAGGAAATGACTATATAGCTCTCAAAAGAAGACATACAAAGAGCCAGGTTTGAAAAAAATGGTATATAAAATGCTCAACATTACTACCTATCAGAGAAATACAAATTAAAATCACAATGAGGTGTCATCTTACTCCAATCATAATGGTTACTATTAAAAAATACAAAATAATAGATGTTGGTGAGGGTGTAAAGTAAAGGAAAGTAACTTTTATATAGTTTTGGTAGGAACGTAAAGTAGTACAGTTCATATAAAAAACAGTATGAAAATTTCTAAAAAAAAAAAAAAAACTGAAGATAGAATTACCATTTGATCCAGCAGTCTTCACACTGGGTATCTAAGGAAAATAAATTAATATATCAAAGGGATATCTGCACCCATGTTTATTGCAGCACTATGCATAATAGTAAAGATAAGAAATCAATCTAAGTGTTCCCTAATGGATGAATGGATAAAGAAAATGTGATGTACATAAGGAAATCATGTCATTTGCAACACCATGAAAGGCACTGGAAGTCATTATCTTAAGTGACGTAAGTCAGGCATGCAAAGACAAAAATCACACGCTCTCACTGATATGTGGGAACTAAAATATTTGGAAACATAGAGGTAGAAGGTAGAAAAACAGATAACAGAGACTGGGAAAGGTGGGTCGGGAGGGGAGGATGAAGAGAAGTGGATTAAATGGTACAAACATACAGTAAACTAGAAGTAATAAATTTAATGTTTGATAGCAGAATAGGATGACTATACTTTCAAAAAAATGTATTTTACTTGGGTGATGAACACTTTGAATACTCTGACTTGATCACTATGCATTATTATATACATTTAATAAATTTCTCATGTACCCCTTAAATTTGCACAGATTTAAAAAATACAACATGTCACACTGTACTATGTAACACAACTTGTGCTGGTTTCCATACTTAATTTATCAAATATTTAGTTAAGCTCAACCCAGACACAAAAGGACTATCATAGGAAGTGCTGATAAAGAAAATAATAGAGGAACATATGAAAAACCAGCTAGATGGCTCCCATTTCCATTTTCTATCATATAACTCTTGTTTAGGGAATTATTAAAATTTCCTGAAAAAACTCATACCACTGTGATTGTGCTTGATAATTCTTTGGCAGGTACTGTTGGTCATCTGTCCTAGTGCCCACTCCTCCCAAGGCAATTTCAGTTATTGTTGTAAAAATGGCCATAAGACCTAATTCTGGCCAATAAAATGTAAAAGCAGAAAATCTATCTGGTACTTCTAGGATAAATTTTTTAAATAAAAAGACTCTGGTGGCTTGCCCCTTCAGCTACCCCCACCCTTCCTGCATAGAATACAAATACCATTCCTTCCTGCATGGAATATAAATACCACTATGATGGACAGAAGCTCAACAGCCATTTTTGTGGCTCTGAATTGACACAGGAGAAAAAGACCGAGACATACCCAGACGGCAGCTCTACCATCACTGAGCTTCTGAATCAATGCTGCCAGCATGCAGTTTTTCAGGCTCTTAGTTATATGTGAAAAATAACCCCTTCCTTATGTCAGTATTTGTTAGTCTTCTACTACCTGCAGCACTTGTAAGCCTCTCAATTGCATTTTATAACGAGCAAAAGGAGAAAGTTAAGATATACCATAGCGCAGAGTTCTCATGTTAAGCTTATTAGTTTAGTTATTCTCAATAACTAAAATCATCACTATATAATATCTATCATCATGAAATTTCTCACAACCTTTATTACCTAAAAATAAAGGCATTAATGGGTTAATGGACTTATTTCTACGATTTTACTGTATTCAAAGAAACAAAAGATGCTTTAAGATCAAGGTCTATACCCTCAGTGAATGAACAAAAGAAATGTGATTAAAGACTAAATGATTGTGAAAAGGTTACCCATATATCAAAAGCTCAAAACCTCAATATCAAATGGTCAGTAAAATTTAGGCATACTGCAAGATACAATTAACTTATCTTCACAGTATTACATGTTCTCCTGTAAGCCTAATTGTGCACCTCTTCAGTGGTGTTCTTGTATTCACAGTAGAGATTAGGAAATCGTTAGCTTAGTCATTAATTGGTAAAGATTTCTTTCCACAAGTGAATTTTCATTGAATCTTAACACATGATTAACCTCACTTCATATATCAAGAGAAATGATGTGAAACCATGTGAAACCCTGGAAATATTCTGTGCCTATTGAAACCTATTGAATAATTCGAGATCATAGGTCCCATTCCTTTGTTCAAATATGAAAATTGTGTTCTTCCATTTCATGATAGAAACATGAGACATAACAATTATAACATTTATAAACCTTACTCTAGGAATAGGTCAGTAAAAAATGATTTGATCCTTGACTTCTTTTCCCTAAGTCACTGAATTAGCTGAGAATGTAAGTTACATATGTCATGTATAGTTGATTCATACCATGAAGTTTTTATCTAAATTTGAAACCTAAGTCTGGATATATCTGAAAATTCATATTGCATTTACTCATGAGACGTGAATTCTGATACAGAGAAACTAGCATATGCAATGTGGCTAGATCATAACCAAACACGTTATTATACTTCTGAAATTAATTTGAATAAATAACACCAAGAAAAAGCAGTAAAGCCCATTTCGGTTTTAATTCTATTGTAAAATAAAATGAAAACCACCACAATGAAAGCTCCTTTCACCAAAAACATTATTTGCAATATATACTAGAGTAGTACAAGAGAAACTGCAGCTAAATGGACAGATAAAGCCAAGTGAAGGAGCTAAAGGCAAAAGGAAACAAGTGATCGAAACAGAATGCAGGCCAGCAGGCAGCCCAGCCAGCACTGTGAAAATGTGAATAAGCACATTCGGTAACCAACATCCAGTCATGGACACCTGCTGAACAGTATGCTTGGTTTTCATTAATCTGCTAGAAAATGGAATGTTTGCTTGTCCCATGTCAGAGAGATATGGGACGAGTACCTAGCCAAAGAAGTCATGTCTTTTTCTTTAAAGAGGATAGGAATGTATGATGGTGGAGCGGAAAGGAAGTGAGGCACTCTTTCTCACTCTTGATCTGCTTCCCAAATGACAGGCGACAACTGGAAAAATAAAATGCAAGACTTATTTTGTCTGGAGTCTATGCCCTTTTTATAAATCCCACAATGATAAAAACACTGAGGCAAAGGACAGTGATGTTGGTAATAATAAGAAGAGAATAACCCAGGCCTGTTTTTGTTCATTATGGAGAGCTGTTGCTACTGCGTTCTTTCTGGTAGCCAGACCTAAAATATGGTCTCTTCCTGATGTCCCTTTCTGCGGATTCACACCCTCAAGGATATTTGCTCAAAAAGACTTTACTCCTCTTTCTTCCCAGTTGTAATGGCTGTATATTGAAGCTCTACTTAAAACTCAGAGGTTTCCAGAGCCATTCAGGATTAGTTCTAAAGGGGAGAGCAGTCAGAAGAGGAGGAATAGGGAATTGGGGCATAGCTCTTTCTCTTTCTGCAACAATCCAATCTCGTTGAATGAAGAGAAAAGCCACAGGCTCCAGAAGTGTATAGTCAGGCAGACCCGTGTCTCTCCAAGGAGACTGGTCTTGAAGGTCCAGTGTGATGTGGCCACTGAACACTTCTGTTCAGTTTCATCTTTCTCCCCATCATTCACCCCCAAATTCTAGACAACAAAACACTGCTTTTCTCAGAAATCCATGTGATCTCTTTTGTTCTAGACCTTCCTAGTCCCTGGGTAACCCCACCTCTGACTCTTCAGTCTATGACACCATATTTCCAGACCTGTGTCAAGATCCAATAGTCTTTGCTCCAAGAAAACTCCCAGCCCAGGACAAATTCAGTGCTCCCTTCTCTCTGCTCCTTTAGTATCATGAGCATGCATCTATTAGAGCAATTTTACAGGGTTGGTATTTAGACTATTTTTCAAAAGGCCATAAGCAACTTGAAGACAAAAACTTTATCTTTTTTTCATTGTGAACAGCACACACATAATAGGTACTCCAAAACATATATTTTTTAGTGAACTAAGATTGCTTTTTCCTTTTACGTTATACATGATAGCAGCTCCTTTTTGTGGATGAAGAAAAAAATGCTTATTGATCGAATCCAATTGAAATAGCCCATTCTTTACCCCTGACATTAATTTGGTAAGTTCTCCACCTGCGTTAAGATTATAGAAATAGGTAGTTCCACATAATTTGCCAGATGATGGGTTGTTGGGAACAGACTCTGACTTATCTATTTGTCTCTTTGTATTTAAATCATTATTTCCTCAGTAAAAGAGCTGTAGGCTGGGCTTGGAAATGCCACAAAAGCCCAGTTCCTATGGAAGAAGAAGAAAGCCAAGAAAGCTGCCAAGTGAATCCACAGAGCAATGTCCAAGCGCCACAGAGGGTACCGTTTTATTTTTTCAGAGGTGATATAGATATTGTCAGCTATTCTTCAATGTTGAGTCTAGAGCAGTGGATCTGACTGTCCAGAGAGGACAACCTGAAAGTGGGCTTGCTTCAGTCTGGGTGCATTTAAATCAGTCAGTTCTCAGTCTCTTAGACACTGACCCCTGGAGGAAACTGAGGCAGCTTGGTAGCCATCTGATTATTATTTCTGTGATCAGGAAGCCAGGTAGGAGTCAGTTGGATTTTGCTTCCACTAGTGTTTCCCTGTTGTGAAAAACAAAAGGTAAAAGGTTTTAATAATGTGTCCTTTAAGTCATATGAAATTCTCACTGGGGTGAATTAATTCTTTCTTTCTTTCTTTCTTTCTTTCTTTCTTTCTTTCTTTCTTTCTTTCTTTCTTTCTTTCTTTCCTTCCTTCCTTCTTTCCTTCCTTCCTTCCCTCCTTCCTTCCTGTCTTTCTTTCTTTCTTTCTTTCTTTCTTTCTTTCTTTCTTTCTTTCTTTCCCTCCTTCCTTCCTGTCTTTCTTTCTTTCTTTCTCTTTCTTTCTTTTTTCTTTCCTTCCTTCCTTCTCTCCTTCCTTTCTGTCTTTCTCTCTCTTTCTTTCTTTCTTTCTTTCTTTCTTTCTTTCTTTCTTTCTTTCTTTCTTTCTTTCTTTCTTTATCTCTCTCTCACTCACTCACTTGCTCCCGCACCTCTCTCTTTTTCTCACTCTCTATCTTTCTTGATCTAGATCAAGAATTAGCCCAGGAGAGTGAGGATTTTGACCCAATTAAATCCATTCAGTTGGAACAACTAATACTAAGTCAATGCTTGAAGAAAACAATTTCTAGAAAAGCTGAGTATTTTCTGAACACAAATCTTTATTATGATACTTGAGATTGATCCTATAGCTCCATAGAATAAATATAGATTTCCATAGGAAGACATTACAAAGAAGATGTGGTCACTCTGGCAGCACTGGGCAGCAGTCCCCAAAAAGAGACTAATGCAGGTGGCTCTGTAGCAGGTTCCAAAATCTCAGTTATAGCTTTTTCCAACTCCTCCAGCTCCAGTAGAAGTGTAGGAAAAACAGCACTTCTCCTTAATGGCATGGCTAACTGACACATTTTTTAACTGAAATATGTTGCTAACTAGCACTCTGCATCCCTCCCTCTTCACTAACAGGAGAATGATGACATACTCTTTGTTACATAAAGTAATGGCCTAAGAAATATTGATCTGACCACAAGTTACTGAAATGGGGTTGAAATGGAGGGAGGAGCTTTCAGTAAATAGCAAGAGTGGTCCCCTCAAGCCCATTACCTAAGTTATTCACTAGTTAATGCCTTAAAAATCCATATTGTGATTTCACAGATTCGTTTCCTCCTGTGTGTCAGCAGAGCAGCATGTCTCTGGGACAGATGGTCTCCCTGTACACACCCCATACTTAGTGCCGTGCCAAGCTTATGCTTCCTTCACTTTCTTCATGAAAACAGGCATGCTGAAAATATGTTTGCGGATGGCACAGCAATGCTGTGCACATTTTAGCCATCATGTCAAAGCAGGAAATATTCAGAGCCATAACAAGCAAAAACAAAAACCACTGAAAAGTATTTTTTCCTCTACCAAGCTGTAGTCATTTCCATCCTCAAACATGGCAAGCCACAAATGCATTGTGTTAAGCACCATCCAAAAAAAAGACGGGTGGGTGTTATGGGCATGAAGACAGAAAATCTTGGAATAAGATCAGGCATCTCACGCTGTAACAAAGGGTTGTCAATTCTTGTCAATTTCAGAAAGCAAAGCCCCTGCTTCCATGGTAAGGGAAGCAGTAAAGGAAAAAGGAAATGAATCGGCTTATTAAATATCACCTAGTTTTCCGCTTCGAGTCTGTCTAGAAAATTGCAATTTTCCTGCTTTTTGTCTAATATTTCAAATCTTAGGAAATACAATCTTATTAGGCAGTTTAGATCCATGGACCAAGGAAATATTACAATTAACAAAGCAAATACTAAAAATAATAATAGCTGTTGAGTCTTTAAGCTATTATTTATCTTGCCAACCACATCACAGTCAAGTCTACTTGTAGACTAACTCCATGTCTTTTAGATTATTCTGAAGATAACAATGAGGGTCTTAAAAAAATTAGTCATCTATGTTCTCATATTCCCACACAGTAAATGGTCACTCTTAGGAAGCATTTTGTCAGCTGTTCTATCAGCAAAGCACACAAGGCCAATTCCCTCTTATAGGGCATTTAATCCCATGAGTAACTCAACTATCATAATTTTTTGTTGTTGTTGCAAAGATGATAGAAATCAATTAATTCACTTCTTCCCAAATATGGAAATTTCTTCCACAGAATCATAAGCAGCAGGCCATCCACCTATGCAATTATGCAGAACTCTTCTGAGTCAGCCAACGTACTACCCACTTCCACACTTGACAGGTGCGAATTATTTCATTAGTTCAAGAAATAGCCACTCATCCCCTTCTGAAGCCCAAATTCTTTTTGAAAATATAAAAAGAAATATTTCAGGAATCCCTGCCCTTCAGAAGCTCACAGCCTAGTTGGGGTACTTGGCAAACAATGTCAATGCAATATGATAATTACTATGAGAGGGGAAATTGTGCTCTGGTAATTTTTCAATATACCTTTTACTTATTCCCTTTGCCTGAGCTTGTAATTACATATTTATTAGTATAATTATCAGTTTAATTACTTTCTCCCCTGCTAAAATCAAAGCTTCATGAGAGAAGGCACTAAATTTTTTCTTTCAGCAATTATCTCCGGAACTCAGAGAGTATCTAAAATACTTAATAAATATTTGTTGAGTAAAGGCGAACAATTGATTAGCAGAGGTACTTTTGCCAAGGAAAACACATGTGGAGTAAGGATGTTCCAAGGAGACATGTAGCAGACAAAAAGGCTGGGAATGAGAGGGCAGAGCACTTGAAAGAGCCATGAGTGTTTTGGCATAAAAGGAACTTAGAGTAAGACATGAGAAGGTCAAGAGGTAATGCTAGACAGGCCTGGATCATAAAAAGCCTTTTATTACATGTTGTGCCAAGGAATTTGGATTTCTTTGTCATTACTGAGGAGATCTATTGGCTAGGTTTTAAGTCAAAGAGTGTCATGACCAGCTAACAGAGGAATTTGGTTGGCAAGACTGAGGGGCCTGATTGGAAGGAGGGTGATATAGAGAATGTGTAGTGCAAGAAGGATGAGAAGGTAAAGAGAAGCAGGTGTATGCAACAAGGAAGACAACCCTATGAGAAAGATACAAGGATTCATCACTGCATGGCAGATGTCTGGCTGGGATGACTGGCAGAACTCAATTGTGGCATAAAATGTTATAGGAAAAGGACATTTTTTTTCTCTTTCTTGGAGAGGATGTCATGTTGAATTTCATGTTGAACATCCAGATGGATGATGGTTATATAATTCTGAGTCTGATGGAGAGATTTTAGCTACAGATGGAGATTTGAGAGTGATCAATAGAAAGATAATAATTAAAACCTAACCAGCAATGACTGCCTAATTACAGTATGTATAGAATTAGAACATAAGAGTGCTAAAGAATAAAAGAAGTAAGGGGACAGTTACTAAGGAACTAAGAAGAAGAAGCAGTCTGAAAATTAAAGAAAACCAGAAGAGGAGACCATCATGGAAATCAACATAAGAAAAGGATTTCTGAAGACTCCGTGAGTGTGAAAACTTAACTTTTCCAATATGGCAGGGGCTGAAAAATCTTTATTGTGATATTTACAATTTAGGTCATAGGTGATCTTGACAAGAGCCACTGAGAGGAATCAGAGAACTGGAAGTGACAAAGCTGTCTTTTATTTCAGGGCCAGCTCTAGATAGTGTAATATTTTCTATTTATTATTCTGAATCAAATTTTCCCTTCACATAGATGGCTAAGCGTCTGGGGAGGAAGGAAGTGCAAATTTTATGAGTTTCAATAAAGAACTATGGTAAACATTTTATTTTGTTTCTACAAATATTTATCAAGCATCTGCTATGTGTCAAAATCTATGCTAGGTGTTACAGATACAAAGATAGATAAGCCATGATCCCTGCCCCCAAGAGGCTCAAAATATATTTAGGGAGACAGACAAATACACACTTCAATATGATAAGTATCATGGTGAAGTATGTAAAGATGCTGGGTTTATAGCACAAAAGATGAAATAGTTTTGCCTAAGGTAGTCAGGAATGAAGATTGCAGAGAACAAAGGGCACTTTGGGACCCTGAAGAACTGATAAGATAATATGGGCATATCTCTCCTTAGTGCAGGTTATATGTTTCTGAAAATAAATAAACTATTGAATGATGAAGCAAGATATGCTGTATTTGTGGTGTGGTTTCCCATCAGAGCTGTATACTAAGCACTATATACTGAACTAGCTGTGAAATTCTCCCTTTAAAAAATACACACACACACACACACACACACACACACACACACATTTTAATTTTTTGTTGTTGTTTTTTTTGAGATAGAGTCTGGCTCCTTTGCCCAGGCTGGAGTGCAGTGGCACAATCTCAGCTCACTGCAACCTCCACCTCTCGGATTCAAGTGATTCTCATGCCTCAGCCTCTCAAGTAGCTGGGATTACAGGCACCTGCCACCACACCTGGCTAATTTTTGTATTTTTAGTAGAGATAGGGGTTTCATCATTTTAACCAGGTTGGTCTCCAACTCCTGGCCTCAAGTGATTCACCCACCTCGACCTCCCAAAGTGCTAGGATCACAGGCATGAGCCACCACGCACAGCGGGAATTCTCTTTAAATTCCTTTAGGAATTTAAAGCTACTATTGTTTCAAGCCACAATTTCATTAACATGCTGTTCATACAATATCGGGTCAATGCACCCAAGCTGCAGCGATTTATATGATGATGTCCTTTACAAAGTAAAAGTGCTTCTTTCAATCCTTAACTGTTTGCTGGTCTTTGCTTTCTTATTCATTGACTATTACCCTCAAAGTGCCACTAAATATATAAAACTTTATGGTATACTTTCTTGGTAATTTTTCAGCACTTCCAATAGCATCATTGGTATTTATTTTGTCAGCTATGAAGGATCAAAGCATTTTGTCAAAAGATAAATTAATGGAAGAAAGAGAGACTAAAGATAAGTTAATACAGAGTTTAAAACAAAACAGTGTGCACCACCACTCATAGTGAGGCATTGTGTGACATTCTCTCTAGGGCTCATTGGCTGAGAGCCTCAGCTAGCATCAGTCTACTGAACTGGCTAACCCGTAATACACATTAATATATTGGAGGGCTGGGCGTGGTGGCTCATGCCTGTAATCCCAGCACTTTGGGAGGCCAAGGTGAGTGGATTACCTGAGGTCAGGAGTTCGATACCAGCCTGGTCAACAAGCTGAAACCCCCTACCTACTAAAACACACACACACACACACAAATTAGCCAGGTGTGGTGGCAGCCGCCTGTAATCCCAGCTACTCAGGAGGCTGAGGCCGGAGAATCGCTTGAACGCAGGAGGCAGAGGTCGCAGCGAGCAGAGATTGTGGCACTGCACTCTAGCCTAGGAGACAGAGTGAAATTCCATCTCAAAAAAAAAAAAAAAGAAAAGAAAAGAAAAGAAAAGAAAAAAATTGGAGAAAGGAGAGAACAAGCATAATTGTGTAATAAATTTGTGATATAAAGACACTATGAATAAATCCGTGCTATATAGGGCAGCATTAAAGGCAAAATGAAGAAAGAGAAGAAAAGTCAATTCCAGCAGGTATAAGCATATGAATCCATGAGAGCACATGTGTAAGTTTAATGTGGCTGGAGTGGACTGTGCATGCCGTGGAAGAGAGAGATAAGATTAGAAAGGTTAAATTCTGCATAAATTGTGAACGCCACCTTATGCTGGACAAAGGAGTGTGGGTTATATTATACAGCAAGAAACAACCTTCAAATGTTAAGTAGAAAAGTGTACCAATCACTAGCATTGATGGAAATATGGAGAAAGTAACTGAGGTTGGAGAAGCTGAAAGCAGGGAGACCAATTGAAAAGCTATTACAGTGGTCCAGATGAGAGCCCTGGGAACCTAAACCAAGTCAGTGGCAGCAGGAATGAAAGAAGCTGGGTGAGTACTCCTGGATCCCCAGGATATAACAGAGTTTCTCTGTACAAGGTAAATGCAAGTCAGAGATTTCCTGTAGTGTTATGCAGGGGCAATATTCTTGCTCAACAAAAACACAGAAAAGCTAGACAGAGAGTCATCTTTTAGTAATGGATTAAGCCTAGAGCCCTCCAATATGCTAGATTACATCAACAGTCCCAATCAAGTAAGGTATTGCATTCATTTCCTTCTTCCCTGCCACCCACACGCAGGATTCCACCCTGAAGAATACAGAGGCAACCTAGAGAGTCCAGGAGGAAGGGAGGAACCTCTAGCTGAGCAAGTAGGTGAGACGTCTAGCATGTCTCACTCACTGCTGCATAGGCCAACGGGAAGCAGCCTGAGTTAGGGGAGATAAGATGCTTTAACTTTACATAAAGTTGGAATTTTATTATTGCACCATGGATATACCAATGACTAAAGGGACACTTTTTTTGTGACTAGAAGTAATGGGGAAATTTTTTATATATGATCGGAAAAGTCATGACACTTGCTTTAGATTTCACCTGAAAGAGAAACAAGCTCTCCAGTATAGATGTGAATGGACAGGGGCAGAAAGATAAAGTAGTATTAGGAATAATCCCCCAGGCCTTCTTTGTTCATGTAAAACAAACTCAAATAATAGATTATTTTATATAATAATATATAAAACAATATAGTTCAAGCCGCCTGAGTTCCCTTCCTCTTCTCAATTCCTTCTTTCCACCAGATATAATCATCTTTTTGAATTCAGATTATCATTCACATGCATTTCTTTTCCTTTTGCTCTATATGGGTTAATTAAGAATATATATACAAATGCTTTGCAAATTTTTTAAATTTATATCAATGATATTATATTCTGTATATTTTGAAGCTACTAAATTTTCCAGGGAATTATAATTGTTGATTCTGTAACTGTAATTTGTTCATTTTCACTGGTATAAGTTATCCCATTATGAAACATGGCACATTTTATCCATTTTTATTTAATAGGCACTTAAGTTTTTTCAATTTTATTGCTATTGTAAATAATCCTGCTCTGAGCATTCTTTGTATGTGTTTTCTTTTTATGTTCAAGAATTTCTTTGAGATTAATACTCAAGAATGAAATTTCTTGCTTTGTTTTCTTCCACATATATTAAACAGAACTTGATTATTCACGTCTTTGGTTAATGATACATCCTCATTGTTAGTCCATATGTGGCTGTTTTTGTTTGGCTAGCTGGTATAATACTGTAATAAGCACTCTTGAAATCGCTACTAAACATAAAAGCTAGTTCCATACAACATTTACATATAAACAGTATAAACCCTCATCTCAACCCTGACTCTCCTGATCCAGAAGTAATCATTAATTCGAGTCCTATGTTCATTGTCCCCTTGCTTTCTTTTTATTGTTATTTTATTGCATCTATAAGTATTCCTCGAGATTTATTTTTAATTGTTTATTTTCATAAAAATAATTTCATGAACGTTTGCCCCTACATCACACCATACACAAAAATCAATTCAAAATGCATCTTATTTTGAGCTAAAAAAATTTTAAAACAGCATATCACAATTTGTTGGATGCAGCTAATATAATAATATGAGGGAAATTTATAGCATTATATGCTTATATTACAAAAAAAGAAAAAGGTCTAAAATCAATGACCTCAGTTTCACCTTAACAGGCTAGAAAAGGAACAGTAAAGAAACACTCAAGACTGGGTGCGGTGGCTCATGCCTGTAATCCCAGCACTTTGGAAGGCTGAGGCGGGTGGATCATGAGGTCAGGAGTTTAAGACCAGCCTGGCCAACACAGTGAAACCCTGTCTCTACTAAAAATACAAAAATTAGCCGGATGTGGTGGCAGGCACCTGTAGTCCCAGCTACTTGGGAGGCTGAGGTAGGAGAATCACTTAAACTTGTGAGACAGAGGTTGCAGTGAGCTGAGACCATGCCACTGCACTCCAGCCTGGTTGACAGAGTGACACTCTATCAAAAAACAAAACAAAACAAAACAAAAACCTCCAAATAAGATGAAGAAAGAAATAATAAAGATCTATCAGAAAACTATGAAAAAAATAAAACCGATAGAAAAAAATCAACAACAAAAAAGTGTCAGTTAATTGAGAAATCCCTTGCCAGGCTGATCAGGAAAAAAGAAAGGACATAAAATACGAGTATCAGAAATGAGAGGTCACATCACTATAGAGTGCACAGATTTGAAAAGGATAATTCACAACATTGTGCCAGTAATTCAACAACTTGGATGAAACAGGCAAATTCCTTACAAGGTACAAAACTACCAAAACTCACTTAAGAAGAAATACATAAATAGCACTATTTAATTTAAAAATTCTTGATGGAAAACAGAAAAAGCAGGGATTGCAATCCTAATTTCAGACAAAACAGACTTTAACCCAACAAAGATTTTTTAAAAAGACAAAGAAGAACATTTCATAATGGTAAAGAGTTCAATTCAACAAGAAGACCTAATATTCTAAATGCATATGCACCCAATGCAGGTGTACCCAGATTCATAACACAAGTTTTTAGACACCTATGAAGTAACTTAAATTCACACACAGTAATAATGGCAGACTTCAACAGATCATTAAGACAGATCATTAAGACAGAAAATTGATAAAGAGATTCAGGCCCTGAACTCAAAACTTGACCAAATGGATCTAATAGACTCTACAGAATTCTCCAACAGAGACAACAAACTCAAAAAAACTGAAATCATATCAACCATACTCCCAGACCACAGCACAGCAAACATAGAAATCAAGGCCAAGAAAATCACTCAAAACCATAAAAGTCCATGGAAATTAAACAACCTCTTCCTGAATAACTCTTGGGTAGATAATGAAATTAAAGCAGAAATCAACAAGTTCTTTGTAATGAGAACAAAGACACAACATACCAGAATCTTTGGGACACAGCTAATGCAGGGTTAACAGGGAAATTTGTAGTACCAAATACGCACATCAAAAAGTTACAAAGATCTCAAATTAACAACCTAACATTACAACTGGAAGAACTAGAGAAGCAATAGCAAATTAACCCCAAACCTAGCAAAAGACAAGAACTAACGAAAATCAGGCTGAACTTCAGGAGATAAAGGTACAAAAAGCCATACAAACGATCAATACATTCAGAAGTTGACTCTTTGAAAAAAAATTATAAGATATATAGGCCACTAGCTAGACTAATAAAGAAGAAAAGAGAAGATCCAAATAAACACAATTAAAAATGACAAAAGGTATGTTATCACTGACTCCACAGAAATACAAATAACCATCAGAGATTACTATGAATATGTCAATGCACACAAACTAGAAAACCTAGAAGAAATGGTTAAATTCCTGGACACATACATCCTCCCAAAACTGAACCAGGAAGAAACTGAATTGTTAAATAGACCCAAAACAAGCTCCCAAACAGAATCAGTAATGAATAGCCTACTGACTGAAAAAAGCCCAGAACCATATGGATTCATGGGTGAATTCTACCAGATGTACAAAGAAGAGCTGGTACCATTCCTACTGAAGCCTTTCCAAAAAATTGAGGAGGAGAGACTCATCCCCAGTTCATTCTATGAGGCCAGCATTGCCCTGATATCAAAACCTGGCAGAGACAAAACAATAAAAGAAAATTTCAGGCCAATATCCTTGATAAATATAGATGCAAATATCCTTTTAAAAACTAAATACAGCAGCACATCAAAAAGTGAATCCACCTGTGATCGAGTAGGCTTTGTCTCTGGGATTCAAGGTTGGTTCTACATATGCAAATCAATGAATATGATTAAGCACATAAACAGAACTAAAGACGAAAACCAAATGATTATCTCAATAGATGCAAAAGTGGCTTTCAATAAAATTCAACACCGCTTCATGTTAAAAACCCTCAATAAACCAGGCATTAAAGGAACATACTTCAAAATAATAAGAACCATCTATGACAAACCAATAACCAACATCATACTGAATGGGCAAAAGCTGGAAGCATTCCCCTTGAAAATTGGAAGACAACAAAGATGCCCACTCTCATTGCTCCTATCCAACATAGTATTTGAAGTCCTGGCCAGAGCAATCAAGCAAGAGAAAGAAATAAAAGGCATCCAAATAGGAAAAGAGCAAATCAAATTATCCCTGTTTACAAACAACATGCTTCTATATCTAAAAACCCTTATAGCTTTTGTCCAAAAGCTCCTTGACCTGACAATCAACTTCTGCAAAGTTTCAAGATACAAAATCAGTGTGCAAAAATCAGTAGCATTCCTATACACTAACAGCACCCAAGCCAAGAGCCAAATTAAGAACACAATCCCATTCACAATTGCCACACACAAAAAATAAAATACCTAGAAATGCAGCTAACCATGGAGCTGAACAACCTCTACAAAGAGAATTACAAAAATTGTTCAAAGAAATCAGAGATGATACAAACAAATGGAAAAACACCCCATGCTCATGGATAGGAAGAATCAATTTTGTTAAAATGGCCATACTGCCCAAAGCAATTGACAGATTCAATGCTATTCCTATAAAACTACTGATGACATTCTTCACAGACCTAGGGAAAACTATTTTAAAATTTATATGGAACCAAACAGGAGCCAAGAGAATCCTTAGCAGAAAAGAGCAAAGTTGGAGGCATCACATTACCCAACTTCAAACTATACTACAGGGCTACAGGAACCAAAATATCATGGTACTGGTACAAAAACAGGCACATAGACCAACAGAACAAAATAGAGAGCCCAGAAATAAAGCCACACATCTACAACCATCTGATCTTTGACAAAGCTGACAAAAACAAGCAATTGGGAAAGGAATCTCTTTTCAATAAATGGTGCTGAGATAACTGGCTAGCTATTTGCAGAAGATTGAAATTAGATCCTGTCCTTACACCATACACAAAAATCAATTCAAGATGTGTATATGATGGTTTCATGGAATATATGTGTGTGTATACATATATGTGTGTTTACACATAGACATATTTCATGAAACTATGATACAATACTACATATGTACCTATGTATATACATACATATACACATATAAACACATTTATCAAATTGTATACTTTATTTTATTTATTACTTTTTTCTTTTTTTTTTTTTTTTTTTGAGATGGAGTCTCGCTCTATCGCCCAGGCTGGAGTGCAGTGGCACGATCTCGGCTCACTGCAAGCTCTGCCTCCCGGGTTCACGCCAGTCTGCTGCCTCACCCTCCCAAATAGCTGGGACTACAGGCGTCCACCACCACGCCCAGTTAATTTTTTGTATTTTTAGTAGAGACGAGGTTTCACCATGGTCTTGATCTCCTGACCTCATGATCCACCCACCTCCGACTCCCAAAATGCTGGGATTACAGGCGTGAGCCACTGTGCCCAGCCCCAATTGTATACTTCAAACACGTGCAATTTATTGTATGTTAACTAACCCCTAATAAAGCTGTTAATAAAACGACTACCATTATAAGGATACATTGTACATCTATCCTTCTAGTTTTGTTAAATGTTCCATTATGTAGTTAGAAACCACATGAGTCACTGCATAGTTTATACTATATATTCCTGTTTAATAGAACCATATATCACTCTGTGGTATGACTGTAGTATGGAAAACTGGTAGAATTCCTTTCAAACCCATACCACCCTTCTTCCACAGTAGTGGAACTTTTAACATGGCACATGACTGCTGGGAATAAATAATACATTTCTCAGCTTCTCTTCAGTTTCAAGTGTGGTCATTTGACTAAGTTCTGCCCAATGGGTGTGAGTGTAAGTGAAGTATATTACTTCTCCTTTTTTTCTTTAAAAATAGAAGATGTTCCATTTAACTTCTAACACTTTCTAACATACTCTCTACTGCTGCTTCAAAGGCTGATTGATGGCAAGAAGTTTGGGACCATATCACAGAGCAAGAAGGTTGGAGGAGCTTGGATTCTTATACATCCTGGTGGAACAAAACTGCCTTCTTCATGTTTTTGAGAGAGAAAAAATATATATTTTTTCATGTTGTCCACGGGACTGTGATTTTGTTTTTCTATTTTCCAGCCAATCCTAGATCCTGACAATTACAAAATTTCATATCTGTACAAGATTATGTCCTACAATAGACTCTAGAATATACGGTAATCCAAAGATTTTGGATAGCAAAGTTGGGAAAGGTGAGGATGTTTTTGTGGTATAAACAAAAAACCAAATACACACACACACACACACACAAAATTGTTCAAACTTTAGACTGTAGTCCCTTGGAAGGTAGACCATATCTTCAAGGACATAGCAAGAGGGGGAAATGTAGACTGTCTTAGTCTGTTTTGTGTTGCTTTAACAGAATGTTGGAGACTTCCAACACTGCATAATTAGTTGTAAAAAAGATACTTTTTTCTTATAGTTCTGGAGACTGAGAACTCCAAGATTCAGGGGCCACATCTGGTGAGGGCCTTTTTGTTGCATCAGAACTTTGCAGAAGGCATCACACAGACAGAAAACATCTGGGAGACAAGGCAAGATAGGACCAAACTAGCTTTTATACCAAATCCACTTTTGTGATAAGAAGCCCACTTCTGAGATAACAACATTTGTCACCTCTTAAATGTCCCACCTCTCAAGACTGTTGCATTGGAGATGAAGTTTTCAATACATGAATTTTAGGGGACACAGTCAAACCATAGCATAGGCAAAATTCAAAATGTTGGTGTTCATTGACTATTTCCTTTCACTTTTAGCAGAGCCCTATAAAAGAGAGAGAATTTCAATTGAGAGCTACCTAGTCTGCAAGTAGAGATGGAGAATGGGCCTCTGGGCAAGAAAAAGTGCTCTCTGCCTGTGGCCTGCAATAGGAGTAGACTTGGAACCTGGCTATCAGGAGTCTTGCATGGTTATAAGAGCCAAATACTTTTTGTTCCCCAGACATAAGGTACAACAGATGATAGAATCAAAGCTAAAATGTATGCAGCTTGTACATTGATTTTCATCTTATCTACTGTTTGAGACAACTACTTGTTATGACAATAAAAAGTTGTTTGCATAAAATGTAAGAATGAGAAATAATCTTACAGATAGCACCCTAGGATTTCTTCATTATTTCCCTACAATCAAAAATTAAAATTGAAAATTAAAATTAAAAAATAAATCAGTATAATTGTAGAGTAATTCATGTGGTTGTTTTCTATGTAACATTAACTTATTTAATATTTTATTCTCACTGAAGAGTTTGCTTTATTGATGCCTTGTGTTTGGAGCCCAGCAGTATAAACTGTAACATTTCACAATACCTAAACTCTGATGGAATTATTAAAGTGTCATAACAAGTCAAGTAGAAAAATCATAGAGAGACTATTAACGATGTAATAGTTCTAGTTCATCTGGGAATGCTAATCCCACTGAAGTACAGAAGTTATGGTTATAATGATTAAGAACTTATAAGAAGAGAAATGAAAAATGTGAAATTCATATTAAAAGTATGATATAAAACAATTATTATAAATTGACAGTGAGTCATGCAGTAAAATTTAAGCTAACTTTCCTAGGAAACTATTACCTTGTGAATCTGAACATTTATAACGATTTGTCTCACAGGGGCAGTACTCAACCCTCCCATTTTTATTAACCTTAGAAAAATGTGGTAGCTTCAGGATGGTGATAGTGCTGTCAGTGATCTTCCCAGATACCCTCTGATCTTTTTTGCCATTTTCAGGAACCTCTCTTCTGCCTTCCCTGTGTTTTTTCTCCCACAGCAGCACCTTCTTTTAGAAAACCTCTCATGTAACTGGAACACCTTTACCTACGTGCACAGAGAGCAGGAGTACAGGGAGTTTACGGCCACGGTGGAGGCTCTTAGTCAATGACTGACCCGTGAGTCCAGATGAAAGCTCAGTGCCTCTGTACTGTATTGCAAAGGGACACTTCTGATGCATCACATACACTTCAGAGGTCCCCTTGCCTGAGAGGCTGAAGGAACCCTCCATAGTCCTTGCTTGGCTACTTCCCCACTCTCTGTTCTTTTCCAACTCCCTACTTTGCTTGTTTCTCCAGGAGCACTTTCTCCATAAATCATTTGCACAAGAATTTGAGCTTCAGAGATTGCTTCTGGGGCACCTGACAAGACAAAAGGGCTTATAAATGGACTTATTTTGGACAACAACAAAAAAAGTAAAGTCTGGGAGTAGGGTTAGGGGAGTTACATAAATTACAGTAATATTGCCAAGTTTAAATTATTAATTAAAGTGTAAGAACTAATAGATTAGTAGAATTCATTAAAACACTTTTAGGAAAAAATGATTATAGGACTGAATAAAAAGAGTTGGCAGAAAACTATATAGCACAGCCTGTAAGTGTATAGTCATTTCCATTGGAAAGTAATTAGATGTGCTGGACTATATATTAGTAACTTATTCCTAAGCAAATTAATATTTTAGCATAGTTATGGCTATTAGTGCTGTATCCTGCAAAGCAGTACATGATAATCAGGCGTCTCTAAAGCAGGATTTGTCAACCTATACTCTGTGGACATCCTAGGCCAGACAATTCTGTGTTGTTGAGAGGTGTTGTGTACATCAAAGCAGGCTTAACATCCTTGATCTGTACCAACTAGACACCAGTAGTACCCTCTTCCCAGTCATGACTGTCGAAAATGTCTCCAGATCTCCCCAAATAACCCCAGAAGGAAAAAGTTACTGTCCAAAATCAAGTGATCTGCTTGCTCAAGGAGATCGGTAAACTCATTTATGATGAAGAATCTAAAATATTTACATATAATATGTATAAAATAAAAACATAAACTTAATATATTTGTTTTGATTTCTACTACCTTTTATATGTATAAATCGTTCACTTTTTAGAAAATCACATTCTAAATGAAGACACAATAGTTTAATTTACTGGCTGACAAAACTGGATAGTCTTTTTGAGAAATGCCAACATCAAAAAAACTAGTTCATACAGAAATACAGAATTAATCACATAGAGATAATTGTGATTTTTTCAAATGGAACTTTTGTTGATATATATTTAAATTCTGGTTATAAAGATATAAATATTTGCCCAGACTTCTATGGACAGAATTCCTAACAAATAATCTTTTCAGATAAAGATTATTATAAATCTGTTCTGCATAGTTGTCTATACAGTATAGTATAGTGCATGTATGATTTCTTTTGTGAATAGGATGATCAGATTGATGAGATTTCTCAGGAGTAGTGAAGAGAAGGGAAAGTTACCAATGGCACAATTGGGCTAGAAAGTATTACAGTTGAGTTGACATTATTGTATCAATATCAACCCAAAGTGGGTAGGGCAGTATTAACCAGATCAGAGTATATGCAGCCTTGTCTCATTCAATGATTTATTAGTGACTTGAGTGGGGACCTAAAAAGAATGACTTGTCAAGTTTCCAAATGACAAAGTTTAAAGAAATTTACATATATTATATAACAAAATAAAAAATTAAAATTATGAGAAATATGTGTTTTAACAAATATGCACTTAAAAAAATGAAAAGAAAGAAATAAGTGGAGAAGTCAACGTATTAGCTTCAAAATCAAAGGCCCTGCTCCTCTTTCTATTTTCCTCCAGCAATGGCAGGATCCATTTGCACAACTCCGGTACTGCATCCAGTTAATCACTAGGTTTCCAAGCCCTGTTGGAAAGCACAGCAGGAATCCATGACCTCCACTGCACAAGAGATGTCGCTGCCTGAATCAAGGCCTCATTATTGCTGCCTCACTGTAATAGGTGCCTAACTCATCTTCTAGCCACACTCACTTTGAATTCACTCTAGCATGGCAGTCATAGTTCACTCTCAGAAACACGCATTGGACCACTTCTGCCTCTTGCTAAAAACCTAGATGTGGTTCTCTCCAGCCGGAAGAAAATCCCACAGCAACTGTTCTCCTTCCTTCTCCAGGCTCTCCTGTCACTCTTGTTTCACACCTACCCTCCATTAATACCAAAGTCCTGATAGTGTTGACATACAAATATCATGCTATTCCTTGCCTCCATTAATCCACTCAGGTAGCTCTTTTGATTTGCAATGCATTTCCCAAAAGTTTAGTCATGGGCCTAAGCCCTATTCATCTATCATGATTTAATTCAGGCATGATTTTCTCCAGAAAGCCTCCCCTCAATCCCAAAGTTAGACCAATATTTCAGCAGCATTCTGCACATAGTGTTCAGGGAAGAAAGATACACAGCCCTTTCTCTATTCCCCCTCTTCACTCTCTTCCCCATGCACGAGTCAGAGTGAAGGGCCAAGTTTATTTCATTCTTCATTATACTACTGGGTGAAGTTTTAAGTGGGATGAGGAGAGATGTTAACCTTTGGATTCTGTGTCGGTTTAACAGAGCTGCCATACAAAATACCACATATTGAGTGGCTTAAACACACACATTTATTTTCTCACAGTTCTGGAAGCTGGAAGTCCAAGATCAAGGTGTCAGCAGGTTTGGTTTCTTCTGAGGCCTCTCTTTCTGGCCTCAAGGATGGCCACCTTCTCACCATGTCCTCACATGACGTCTCCTCTGTGCTCGTTCACCCAGAGTGTCTCTGTGCATTCCAAGTTTCCTCCTCCTATAATGACATTAGAATGGATTGAGGGCACAATTCAGTCCATAACAAAGTCCAAGTAAGATTCAACAACTTTTGAACTTTTTTTTTTTTTTCTTTTTTCCAGAAGGCTGAAGAGGTAAGGTTTGTCCTGGAACCTGCTCCCTCACAGGAAGTGCCTCCGCCATTTGTCTTTCTCCACACTGTCATAGCAAAAGGCAGGAGAGATGGTGAAGAGCCAGTGATCTGCTGCTGCCTCGAAGTTCCAAGCCATCTTTATGGCCAAGATGTTCCATCAGTCCTCTAACTCTTCTTCCCATATAAATGAAATGAGATTTTCACCAATTTGTCTCATCTTCAGCCTCTTGACCCAGTTAATATGATCCAATTTTATCCATGTAAAATTGACAATGCAAACTGCCAATTCATTCAATGTTTACTTCAATAGTTCTGTTATGGTCTTATGACTATCTGCATTTTACAGACACAGAAACTGAGGTTTTGGAAGATTTACTTATTCAAGATGGCAATACTCATGAATGGAAGACCTGGGATTTGAAGCACAACCCACTGAATCCCCAAATCTGGACTCTTTCTGATATGTCACACTATCAGAAAGAGTATGGCATATGCTCTGGACACCCAGAAAGTCATTAGCCATTTCTTGTGAATTGACAATTAAGTCAATAGCTGCATAGTTTTTCCTAAATGTATTTGATTCTAAACAAAATAATGTTCTCATACTTTAGATAAAATAACCTTGGTTATAAATAAAATAATTCTGAAAATAACAGATTGTGGCGTCTTCGCAGGTAAGCACACTAAGATAAAAAAAATGGTCTCTAGAATAAATTGCTGTTAGAAATTTAATCTATATGCTCTAATTTTTTCTTTGGATACAACAAATATAGTGAATCAAAGTAATTTACTTACTTTCATTTTAATAAACAAAACCAAACAAAAAACAAAAGATAAAGTAAAGCATCTTTCATTTCACATTTATCACAAAATCCCAGCATTTAAAAATACAAATAATATTTAAAGAAACCTTCTTCTCCTTCATTTCCTCCATCTTCCCCTCCCACTCCTCCTTCTCCATCTCCTCTTGCAAATATCTTCTTAAAGTAAGGAATAGTGTCACTGAATCAGATCTTTACACCAAGTGGGGCACCAAGTCCATTGTGTTATTTTATTTTCTCTGAAAAATGTTATAAAATCTGGTTCCCCACAGCTATCCTACAACAAGGAGGAGAATGCAAACTATACATTTGCAAAATTCTGTAATATTTAAATTGTGATGCTCTGAACACCATTGTTTCATCTTGGACAGCTGGTTTTCTCCTTTCTTTTGAATTCAAAAGCTGTAGTAATACCCAAACATACTACTTATTTGATTCAGACAACTTAAGAACTACAAGATTCTGTATCAAAATTATCTTCTTTATTAATACTATATGATAATATCACAAACACACCTTGAAAATATGAGAAAATATGTGACATGGATTCGTGATAATGACATAAAAAACACCAATGCAGCATTCACATCAACAAGCAAATGGAACAGAAATCCTGCATTTTTGTATCAGGCCTCATGCAATTATGAAACACCATTTCTTAAAGTTAAATGCATGTATAATAATAATAACAATTTTACATAAATGTGTGCATACATCTTGGAAAAATATATTGTCAGAATATAATTTTTTTTCTGGAACACCACTAATATTTTCTTGGGAAAAGCTGTGTTGTTGACTTGCAGAGTGCAATAGTTTGGATGTTTGACCCCTCCAAATCTCATTTTGAAACTGATCCCCAATGTTGGAGGTAGGACCTACAGGGAGGTTCTTGGGCTAGGAGAATGGATCCCTCATGAATAGATTAATGCTCTCCCTTGGTGAGAGGTGAATGAGTTCTCACTCTCTTAGTTCCTGTGACAGCTGGTTGTTAAAAAACAGCCTGGCACTTCCGCTCACACTCTCTCTTGCTTCATCTCTCACACTGTGATCTGTGCACATACCAGCTTCCTTTCCTCTTCTGCCATGAATGGAAGCAGTCTGAGGCCTCTTGAGGTACAAATGCTGCTGTCATGCTTCTTGTATAGCTTGCAGATCTGTGAGCCAAATAAACTTCTTTAAAAAAAATAAGTTATCCATGCCTCAGGTATTTCTTTATTATTTATTGATTGACTGATATAGAGTCTCACTTTGTTGCCCAGGCTGGAGTGCAGTGGTTCACTCTTGGCTCACTGCGACCACCAATTCCCTGCAATCTCCGCCTTCTGGGTTCAAGCAATTCTTATGCCTCAGCCTCCCAGATAGCTGATATTACAGGCGTGTACCACCATGCCTGGCTAATTTTTGTATTTCTAATATAAATGAGGTTTACCATGTTGGCCAGACTGGTCTTGAACACGCCACCTCAAGGGATCCACCCACCTCGGCCTTGCAAAGTGCTGGGATTACAAGTGCAAGCCACTGTGCCCAGCCAGGTATTCCTTTATAGCAACACAAATGGACTAAAACACAGAGTAATCTTCTATAATAATAGTTCAGCTTTCTTAAATCCTCTTGACTTCCTAACAGGAGAAACTGTCAAAGAGTTGAAGATTATTTTTACAAATGAGAGACACATAGAAAAATGTTTCAAGCAAATAAGAGTATAGAATTTGGATCTGCAATGAATTTATTACCATAAGCTTTCATTCACAGGTACTCATTTTTTGTCTTTCTGTCTCTCTCGCTTACACACATAAACACAGTTACACACATATTCAGATCCTCTAGTTCAGATCTTACTAAGACAGACAGCAGCTTCAGCCACAGTGGTGGTTTGTTCGAATGTTCCATGGGTAAGTCCATTCTCCAGATCTTCTTAGAGAGAAGAAAGCCAGCTCAAGTCTTCAGAAATAAGCCTAATTCACCAAACATGGTCTCCGTCTTGGAGTGGAGATCCATTTTCTCCAGGCCAATTTTCTTTCTAATATAGATTCATTTGGCCTTCTGAATTCTTCATTCTAACTAGATTATACTTACCTACAAATAAACAAATGCAAATTAAAGTTCTCAACAATCATTATAAATTATTTTTCTCTCCTTTCACTCTCTTTGTGGTTTAACTTAGAACATGAGTTTTCTGTTTCTGGATCAACTATGGTTTCAACACAGGCTGTTGTGTCCTTTACTAATGACTGGTCAAGCTTGCTCTTACAGTTTGCCACAGTGTTACAATAGTTACTGCTACTTTTTTTCTTTTAATCAATGGAGACTGCCTTTAGATCTGAGATTTTCTCAAAGTGGAATTTTATGGACAAGGGACAAGAGCTCTTGAGGCTAACTTTATCCCATGGGAGAAAAAAGGAGACATAAATTAGAAAGCTTACCAACATTTTACTTAAAATTCTAGACTTTTATGGTACTGAGTTTAAGAACATGGGAAATATATCTTGTGTTTGAATGAATTAAAACCTGAACCATTCCAAATTGTTTTGAGCCAAGCTTTCACAATGTTAATTTATTTAAGCTGTTCAGACCTCATCTCAGATCACATTCATCATAATAATGGTAACACTTTTAGATCTAGGACACAATTTATCATTTAAAAGAAATGCATGGAATGTGATATTTAAGATACCTTATTTTAAAATTACAACAAATCTCTAAAGCAAATATCCTTTGCCCTCAAGCTCCATTCGTTAATTCTCCATTAAAATGCATCCTTTTCTCACTTACTGTTCTAATGAGCATACCCACCCACTTACCATGAAATCATTATTAAATATTGATCAGAACTCTAGCTTCATCCAAAGGTATAGTACATAGTTAATCATAGCTTCAAAGAGAAGCTTTTGTATTTTACACACATTTTGAAACTTTCTAAGGCAAATCATGTCAAGAGTAGGCCTCAGATTTTAAACTATGCCATTAGCCAAAGGAGGCATCTTTAAGGCTGATTTGTACCAACAAACAAAAATGGGACCCTCCCAAGAATGGATACAAATTAACACAGTAATGAAAAATGATCTCCTTTAAATAAAATTAAAAACATTTGAGATTAAAATTACCATATCCTTTTTTCTAGTTCCTCTTTTTAAAAATCTCTTTCCGTATGTGACCTTCCATACTTATCAGTTACTGAATAAGTCATTCTTTTGTTGACCTGATTATAAAATCCTTTGCCTTCATTAAAAGAATAAAATAATTCCAAGAACCATTTGCCTGGACTCTGTAGAGGATCAGAAAATACCACCCCAAAATACGCCACTTTGGCATAAGAATTATTTTGAGTTGAAGACAAGTAAGAAACACCAGAAGCAGAATAAAAACTCTCTGCCCTCCCTTATCTGGCCAAAAGAGGGACATAAATTCCATTTGTAAAGGTGTCTCCCTCTCCTATAACAAGAAGAGGAGGATAACTCTTAGACTTTTCGTCACCAGAGATGACTCAAGACTCTTACCAACCCACAAATGGCACCAGAGGAAGCTGCATGACGAACCTTATTAAACGACCCTTATTCTCCCACTAGTTGCTCCATATATTTGCCTTTCCAACCCTAAGAAGCCTAAATCCCTTTTCCTTTGTTTTGTTACTTCTCTGCAATGTATTCTTTGTTAAGATGCTATAGAAGCCTCAAGTTCTAACCACCCCTTTGAGTTACACGTCAGTGAAATTCTCCCACCTATATATGTGCTGTAGGTGTTAATAAACTTTGTTTTTCTCTTTGTCTGTTTAATCTGCCTTTTGTCCGTTTAATTTATAGGGCCCCAGTCACAGAACCTAGGAGGGTAGAGAAACGGTTTTTTGTTTTCTCCTTTATAACTTCAAATAAATCTTGCTAACTGGGACAGAGAGAGGAAATAAAATAGCATGTAAGGATTGTATACAAGTTTTCCTTATTGGTTACCATTCTCCCTCATGCCATATGAACAAGCAAAAGGGCAGGGTAAAGAGCACAACAATTTGAAAAATTATTTCTTCTTTTCATTGTTTATCATGCTTCCTACCACACACAAATACAATACATAAAAGGACTATTTAGAAGATCCTCTAAAATAAAACTTTCTGTTCTGTCCTCCAGGGCCATGAAGAAAATATTCTTGAATACAAACTGGTAGGAAAAAAATTTTGCACCAATAGAAATCCATGCACTGTTCATAGAGCATCCTTTTTCCTTATCTGATGTTGAATCTGAGGAGGTATTTCACAACTCTGTAAATCTTAAGTAACTGATAGAGACGTAAAATTTTCATCTCAAGTTATGCAGGTTCTGATCTGTCTGATAGAAGTTTGTCTTCCCTTCTTCGCTGTGGAAAAACCAGTTTTACGTCCATTTGCAAATTCACTTCAGTATTTCTGATCTGTAAATGTGACTGTATTTTTGAGTCTCTTTTGAACCAGTTTTAACATTTGCCTGGTTTCATCAATGAATGAGTTAAATAACAGTTTAACACATATTCATTTTTATACTGTATTGGAGTCAGGATTTTTCCTCTTATTTGAAAATTCTATTTTACTATATCTCAATATGCCTTTACCCTGCTCAAACCCATTGGCTGGTGTCTCAGGGTACTGTCAATTCAGTATTAAATGTCCTCCGTAATCCTAGTACCTCTTCCACCAGTCTTTGCTCAGTTAACACAGAACTGATGACAACTGTTTTAAAGCCTCCACGCTGAATCGCAGCTTTATGCCTTTGTATAAGCCGACCTTATGTTTGAAATGCCCTCTCTTCCCTTCTTTTCTGCCCAAGAAATTTTACATACATCTTTTACAACTCTGATTTTACATTATCTCTTCCAGGAAGCATTTCTTGATTCCTGCTTCTGCTGCCACCCCACCCACATCCACAGGACACATTTAAGGAGCTGTTAAAGAAAATCAGAGCCAGACAGAAATTAAAGTGGTGAAGATAAATTATACATTTAGAAAACTATTGTAGTAGAGAAAAAGAGACTCCAGTATGGAACCTAGCTCAGTTCCAAATACAGCATGAACAAGTAGGAATTTATAGCCAAGAAGCAGGGTCACTGGATGGAAAATCACTAAGGGGTGAGGGGAAGATTCTGGCTAAATGACCTGACAGGATTCTAGCTGAAGGCAGGCCAATATATTCAAACACCAAGGCTGAAGAATTTGGTATTTGATCAGATATTAAGGGTGATCAGATATTGAGGGTGGGGATTCCTGCTAAATGGACTCAGCAGGATTTTGGCTAAGACTGGATGATACAAAGAAACATGCAGAAATCTAAAGATTGGGACGTAGTTGAGAAGAGGGCTCAAAGGAGCCTGACCAAAGTTAGGTTAAGGAGAGAGTTGTTTTCAGAACTGCAGTTCATTCTAGACAGCAAAGGGATGGAGAGGATGGAAGATGCTGGGAGATGAGGCTGAAAAGTAATAGGAACTGCAATTATTGACTATAGCATGTCCAGGTACATAAAAGTGAGAGTTCCACTGAACTCCAAGTAGGTCAGGGAACAACTGGAATATTCTTTTGGTTTTGTTTTGTTTTGTTTTGTTTTGTTTGAGATGGAGTCTCGCTCTGTTGCCCAGGCTGGAGTGCAGTGGTGTAATCTCCGCTCACTGCAACCTTCACCTCCCAGGTTCAAGCAATTCTCCTGCCTCAGCCTCTCGAGTAGCTGGAATTACAGGCGTCCGCCACCATGACCGGCTAACTTTTGTATTTTTAGTAGAGATGGAGTTTCACCATGTTGGCCAGGCTGGTCTTGAACTCCTGACCTCGTGATCCACCTGCCTCGGCCTCCCAAAGTGCTATAATTACAGGCGTGAGCCACAGTGCCCGGCCTGGAATATTCTTTTCTCCACTGGGCACACACTTCAAATTACATTAAAAAGAAAAAAAAAAAAAACAGAAAACTCTTCCAGTAGCAATAGAATAATGATGAATTAAAAAAAAAATGCCATAAGAAAAATTAGGGAGATTTCTCTTCTCTTGGAAAAGAACTCAGAAAGGAGGGAGGCAGTGCGGACTCTGGCTTCAAACCTCAATTCCATTCCTCATTGATGGACAATATTGGACATATTGGACATTGTTGACAATTTCTTTTTCTTTTACTTTTCTTTTCTTTCTTTCTTTTCTTTTTTTTTTTGAGACAGAGTTTCACTCTTGTTGCCCAAGTACCCAAGCTAGAGTGCAATGGCACAATCTCTGCTCACTGCAACCTCCGCCTCCCAGGTTCAAGTGATTCTCCAGCCTCAGCCTCCAGAGTAGCTGGGATTACAGGCGTACACCACCACATCCAGCTAATTTTTTTGTTTTGTATTTTTAGTAGAAATAGGGTTTCACCATATTAGCCAGGCTGGTCTTGAACTCCTGACCTCAGGTGATCTGCCTGCTTCGGGCTCCCAAACGGAATATTGGCAATTTCTTATGCCTCCATGTCCTCATCCGTAGAATAGGAGTAGTAATAATGTTTACTTCATATATTGTTGTGAAGGTTAAATAAACACATATAAAAGCTTTAATAATGCCATCATTTTAAATTGCTTAATTAATATTAGCTATATTATCTTAACTAGAGTCAAACACTTTGAGAATTGTCAGAAGGATAAGTTAGAGTTAGTCTTGGATGGAGCATTTAAAATAGAATCCACAGGGGAAATTTCAGGAGGAAAGATTGGAGCTCTGAGGGGTGCCTTTGCGGGGCATTGTGTATTTCCCATTTCCTGTGATTTTTAAGTCAAGACGGGCTAGTCACAAGGTAAAGAAGTTAGGTGAGAGTGGATGAGCTAAGTTTGAAATACCTTTCAATTTTGGATTTCTACATTCTACTTCAAGGCAACTGCTATCAACCAATAGGCTTTACTTCTCACATGTCTTATATACCAATGAATGTACCCCCATCCTCACCTAAACCGAGGGTCCTCGACGATGAGATGACTGTCAGATTCATTACTATTTATCTTTTTATTTCCAGCATTTTAGCACTTTACACATGGTAGGGGCTCAATACTCTGTGTTTAAATAATTAAATATACACTCTTGTACCAATGGGCAGGTTGTTTTCCAGGAAATCATGCAGCCTACCTCTCCTTGCCAGTAAAACCCTCATATCGGGTGTCCCTGAAGGAATCATGAGACATCTATTATGCCATTTAATTCTTTCACTAGTGAGTTGCTACTAGTAGTTAGATAGATTTTACAGAGTGATTCTATGAAAGTTAATTCAGAAAGGTAGATGCTCAATACAACCACTGGTGAATCCCAGCCTACTTAAACTCCAGATTCTCTGGGTCTAGTTTCTCAGTTAGAACCCTGATCAAATAATAGAGAGGCAATCAGTCAACATTATTGAATGCTAGGAGCTAAAATCAGAAAAAAACAAAACAAAACAAGAAAAAATCCCCAGTTGTTATATGCTAAAATACAGAAAGTGAGAAATAAACATTACTTCTCTTCCTTAGAAAAATCGATGTTTCCTAATATTGTGGGCTAAAATTATCCAAACCAAACTTGGTGAAATCAGAACAAGCAAGGCAGATTAAGGGTTTTGGATAAAAAGGAGAAAGAAGACCATTAGAGAAACAAGTGGGTCATCTGCATCGAGGTGGTGGTGCTAGGGAGTCCAAAAATATGCAATAGGCAGATGGTTTAGCAAGATGGCAGGATGTATAGTGAGTGGAGTCTAGCCACCTGCAAAAATTATGCAAAGTTACAACTAAGAATCAAAGTTTCACTTTACTAACAGCTTCAAGACTGCTAGTCACTCAGTAAAGAGCTTTTATAAAGTAAAGTGAATGCACTCACTTCCTTCATTATCCACAATATAAATCTCATAGTTTTGTAATTTTCACCCTCAGGCTAGAAAGATGTTAAGAGGAGGAGGGAAGTAAAGTTAGTAGCAGAGTCTGCAGAACAGAAGAGGAAGGAAGGAAGGAAGGAAGGAAGGAAGGAAGGAAGGAAGGAAGGAAGGAAGGAAGGAAGGAAGGAAGGAAGGAAGGAAGGAAGGAAGGAAAGAAAGAAAGAAAGAAAGGAAGGAAGGAAAGAAAGAAAGAAAGAAAGAAAGAAAGAAAGAAAGAAAGAAAGAAAGAAAGAAAGAAAGAAAGAAAGAAAGAAAGAAAGAAAGAAAGAAAGGGAGGTATTCAACACACAATGCTCATACTCACTAAAAGCCTGGCCTGATTATGTATTGGATTCTGGACATTCATTCAACACGTGTTGAATACACTCCATTACACTCATACAAACTGTATTTTGTTAAGTTTCTTCCATGTGTCACGTGCTGCAGGTTAAGATGACTACACAAAGTACCATGACTTCATCAAGTTTACTATCTAGTGGGGACAGGGAACAAGTTAGGGTGTGGAATTCAGCTCCCACTAATATCCATCTACTTATTTTATAGCCATCTAGTAGTCATGAAATAATGTCTTTGAACCAACAGATCAACTTAAGTCATTACTAAAGTCAGTCTGGCTCCTCCCTGTAAATTATTGATGCTTTAAAATTCACTAAACTCTAGCTAGATCATCAGACTGAAATGATGTTTGAAACTTTCTGAAGCTTTACTGAAATTGTTTTAGGTTTCTCCCAGAGGCTGTAAGAACAGTAGTAAAATTATAAGTAGTGTTTTACAATCTGTAACTAAATACAGACTGTAACAATGATTAATTCTTTTAATATTCTTAGTGTTTCAGGACTATTATATTAATAAGGCCATCATGCATCACTATTGTATTCCAACAGAACTATTCGTCTCTGTACTATGTTAGTGTAATTACAGCCTAATGGTTTACAACATTATAAAAGCACTAAATATTTTACTAAACTGAGTATAGTATATAAAAATTAATTTGAAAGGTTCCAGTCTTAAAGCAATAGAATCAGTGATGGAGAAAAGCTTTTCTCATTTTGTATAAGAAAACAAAGGCATCAAAGGGGAATGCTTAAAAAATAATCTGAATTGTAATGAAAATATAGGTAATTAAAATAAAAATCTAAATGACATCTTATTGTATCTTGATTCCATCATATAAAGCAATTATTTTTGTTAATGAGGGGAGAGAACAATGTTTCTAAGAAGGTACTATTTAGAACCTTTTTCCTTTTGTGTGGATTTGACAACTTATTTGTGAGAGATGAGAGAAAACATCCATGTAATAATGATAAAATTAACCATACAATATGTACTTCACAAATAGACCAGAAGATTGGTGAACTTTTAATGATAGTTTTACGGACTTTAATGTCAAATACTTAAATAAGAAATCTCTCAGCATGGTGAAACATAAGTATTCAGTAAATATGGGTTCATCAATTGGATGGTATTTGTGAAAAGAGAAATGAGGGAGAAAAAGTTCTGCCTGTTAAATAAGGTTAACAACAAGTTGCCATTATAACAAATATCCTATTTTTTAATATAACATTTAACACGGCAGAACTATAATTAATGCTTCTTTCACTTACTCAATTTCATTTAGTTGCCTTGAAGGATTCTCCACATTTTTATCAATTCTTTAAAACACTGAGATAGAAAGCTGTCTTTCTCTCTTACAAGAAGATTTTATCCTTAACGTTAGTTTTGTGATTACACAGCCTAACCTCATTCAAAATCTGGTTCTCATTTATTGTGTGTGATTTACCCAAGTCAGTTCTATATATTAATTTGCAAATGTGCCGCCTGTATGGTTTAGGAGGTTTCAAATCATAATCCACCTTTAATTATTTACTTCAAGGGGATATTTTTATTAATGTTTCTGTGATTTCAAAATAGCTCCCGTAGTATGGGTGGATACCAGAAATTACTGACTGGGATTGCCTTTTATACACCTAATTCAATTGCTAAAGCCCTCTGCAGTGGTTCTTTAGCTCTGTGGGCAGTGTATTCTTTGCAGCATTAGCAAGAAGTTAATGCTTATTCCTCAAAGAGCAGTTTCAAACAGAGTGTAGAAGGTGGTCACCAGGGATCAGGGGTGGGAAAAATAGGAAATGTTGGTCAACGTGTACAGGATTGCAGATAAGGTTAATAAGTTCTGGAAACCTAATCTGTAGCATAGCAACTATAGTTACCATTAACATATTGTACATTTGAAACTCGCTAAGAGTTGATCTTAAGTATATTCACCACACACACAAAAAGTAACTGTGAGGTGATAGCTTAATTAGCTTGATTGTGGTAATCATTTTACAATGTATACGTACATTGAAACATCATATTGTATACTTTGAATATATTCATTTTTTGTCATTAAAACCTTAACAAAGCTGAAAATAAATTAATGAATTTTTTTGAAAGGCAGTTTCACCTCTCCAACATGGAGGTGGGAGGAAAATTCCAGAACATTCAGCTCCAAATTAGGCTCTATCCTAGGCCCTTGGAGAAAGTACCACTTTTAGAAACTGACACTGAAGAGCTTGTATGAACCACTTTGACCAACTATAAAAATTCCTTCTTGGGATAGCAGATTGAAGCAGAGTATTTCTCATTTTCTTTCAAATCCAGTAAGAAAAAGATTAAACAGTTTGCAGTACCTAGCGGAGAAACAATGTTATGTGGTAAGAAATATAATGGCCAGTGAACTATTGGCCATTATTTTTTGAGCTTTCATCCTAGCCACCGCTTCTGCTAACTAGCTGCAAAGCACTAGTCCCTTCACCTTGGTGAGTTACATGCTCAGATAGAGTTTAGGTGGAGCACTCACTTAGATGCAGCACTACCTCCATCTAACACGTAGAGAGTATGAAAAGATGACTTGTAGCTAAGATCTAATTAAGCTTTTGACTATAATTGTCCATTTTCATTATTTTCACTGGAAACCAGCAAACCAAAACTTGCCATTATACTTATCGTATATTTTATTCTTTCTCATTGTTAAAGCTCAGGGTGAATTAAAATGTTAATTTCAAGGAAAATAATTTAATAATCTGAGATTTTGTTAAATTTTCTTGTTCTTTTTTATATATACTTTAAGTTATGGGACAAATATGCAGAATGTGCAGTTTGTTACATAGGTATACAGGTGCTATAGTGATTTGCTGCACCCATCAACCCGTCATCTACATTAGGTGTTTCTTCTAATACTATCCCTCCCCTGCCCCCCAGCCCCCGACAGACCCCAGTGTGTGATGTTTCCCTCCCTGTGTCCATGTGTTCTCATTGTTCAACTCCAACTTATGAGTGAGAACATGTGGTGTTTGGTTTTCTGTTCCTGTGTTAGTTTGCTGAGAGTGATGGTTTCCACCTTCATCCATGTCCCTGCAAAGGACATGAACTCATCCTTTTTTATGGCTGCATAGTATTCCATGGTGTATATTTGCCCCATTTTCTTTCTCTAGTCCTTCATTGATTGACATTTGGGTTGGTTCAAAGTCTTTGCTGTTGTGAACAGTGCTGCAATAAATATATGTGTGCATGTTTCTTTAAAGTGGAATGATTTATAATCCTTTGGGTATATACCCAATAATGGGATTGCTGGGTCAAATGGTATTTCTGGTTCTAGATCCTTGAGGAATCACCACACTGTCTTCCACAATGGTTGAACCAATTTACAATCTCACCAACAGTTTAAAAGTGTTCCTATTTCTCCACATCCTCTCCAGCATCTGTTTTTTCCTGACTTTTTAATGATTGCCATTCTAACTGGCATGAGAGGGTATATATTGTGCTTTTGATTTGCATTTCTGTAATGACCAGTGATGAGGAGATGTTTTTCATACATTTGTTGGCTGCATAAATGTCTTCTTTTGAGAGGTGTCTGTTCATATCCTTTGCCCCCTTTTTGATGGGGCTATTTTTTCTTGTAAATTTGTTTAAGTTCTTCATAGATTCTGTATATTAGCCCTTTGTCAGATGGATAGATTGCAAAAATTTTCTCCAGTTCTGTAGGTTGCCTGTTCACTCTGATGCTAATTTCTTTTGCTGTGCCAAAGCTCTTTACTTTACTGAGATCCCATTTGTCAACTTTAGCTTGTGTTGCCATTGCTCTTGGTGTTTTAGTCATGAAGTCTTTGCCCATGCCTATGTCCTGAATGGTATTGCTTAGGTTTTCTTCTAGGGTTTTTATGGTTTCAGGTTTTACATTTAAGTCTTTAATCCATCTTGAGTTATTTTTTGTATAAGGTGTAAGGAAGGGATCCAGTTTCATTTCTCTGCATACGGCTAGCCAGTTTTCGCAACACCATTTATTAAATAGGGAATCCTTTCCCCGTTGCTATTTTTGTCAGTTTGTCAAAGATTAGATGGTTGTAGATGTGTGGTGTTATTTCTGAAGCCTCTGTTCTGTTCCATGGTCTATATATCTGCTTTGGTACCAGTACCCTGCTGTTTTGGTTACTGTAGCCTTGAAGTACAGTTTGAAATCAGGTAGCTTGATGCCTCCAGCTTTGTTCATTTGCTTAGGATTGTCTTGGTTATATGGGTTCTTTTCTGGTTCCATATGAAATTTAAAGTAGTTTTTTCTAATTCTGTGAAGAAAATCAATGGTAGCTTGATGAGGATAGCATTGAATCTATAAATTACTTTGGGCAGTATGGCCATTTTCATGTTATTGATTCTTTCTATCCATGAGCATGGAATATTTTTCCATTTGTTTGTGTCCTCTCTTATTTCCTTGAGCAGTGGTTTGTAGTTCTTCTTGAAGAGATCCTTCTTATCCCTTGTAAGTTGTATTCCTAGGGTTTTTATTCTCTTTATAGCAATTGTGAATGGGAGTTCACTCATGATTTGGCTCTCTGTTTATTATTGGTGTTTGTTATGATTTCTATTCTTTTGCATTTGTTAAGGAGTGTTTTACTTTCAATTATGTGGTCAATTTTAGAATAAGTGCGATGAGTTGCTGAGAAGAATATATAGTCTGTTGATTTGGGGTGGAGAGTTCTGTAGATGTCTGTTAGGTCCACTTGGTCCAGAGCTGAGTTCAAGTCCTGAATATCCTTGTATTCAGGGTATATATATTCAAGTCCTGAATATCCTTGTATTCAGGACTTGACAGAAAATATAATTTTCTGTCTTGTTGATCTGTCTAAAATTGACAGTGGGATGTTGAAGTCTCCCACTATTATTGTGTGTGAGTCTAAGTCTCTTTGTAGGTCTCTATGAGCTTGCTTTATGAATCTGGGTGCTCCTGTATTGGGTGCATATATATTTAGGATAGTTAGTTCTTCTTGTTCCATTGATTCCTTTACCATTACATAATGCCCTTTTTTGTCTTTTTAAAATCTTTGTTGGTTTAAAGTCTGTTTTATCAGAGACTAGGATTGAAACCCCTGCTTTTTTTGTTTTGTTTTGTATTTGCTTAGTAAACATTCCTCTATCCCTTTATTTTGAGCCTATGTGTGCCTTTGCACATGAGATGGGTCTCCTGAATACAGCACACCGATTGGTTGTTTATCCAATTTGACAGTCTGTGTCCTTTAATTGGGGCATTTAGCCTTTTTACATTTGAGTTTAATATTGCTATCTGTGAATTTGATCCTGTAATTGTGATGCTAGCTGATTATTTTGCCCATTAGTTGATGCAGTTTCTTCATAGTGTTGATGGTCTTTACAATTTGGTGTGTTTTGCAGTGGCTGGTACCAGTTTTTCCTTTCCATATTTAGTGCTTCCTTCAGGAGCTCTTGGAAGGCAGGTCTGGTGGTGACAAAATCTCTCAGCATTTGCTTGTCTGTAAAGGATTTTATTTCTACTTTGCTTATGAAGCTTACTTTGACTGGATATGAAATTCTGGGTTGAAAATCCTTTTCTTCAAGAATGTTGAATATTGGCCCCCATCCTCTTCTGGCTTGTAGAGTTTTTGCTGAGAGATCCACTGTTAGTCTGATGGGTTTCCCTTTGTGGGTAACCCAATCTTTCTCTCTGGCTGCCGTTAACATTTTTTCCTTCACTTCAACCTCAGTGAATCTGACATGTATGTGTCTTGGGGTTGCTCTTCTCAAGAAGTATCTTTGTGGTGTTCTCTGTATTTCCTGAATTTGAATGTTGGCCTGTCTTGCTAGGTTGGGGAAGTTCTCCTGGATAATATCCTGAAGACTGTTTTCCAACGTGGTTCCATTCCTCCCATCACATTCAGGAACACCAATCATATGTAGGTTTGGTCTTTTCTCACAGTCTCATATTTCTTGGAAGCTTTGTTCACTACTTTTCATTCTTTTTTCTCTAATCTTGCCTTCATGCTTTATTTCATTAAGTTGATCTTCAATCTCTGATATCCTTTCTTCTGCTTGGTTGATTTGGCTATTGATACTTCTGTATGCTTCACGAAACTCTTGTGCTGTGTTTTTCAGCTCCATCAGGTCATTTATGTTCTCTAAACTGGTTATTCTAGTTAGCAATTCATCTAACCTTTTATCAAGGTTCTTAGCTTCCTTGCATTGGGTTAGAACGTGCTCCTTTAACTCAGAGGAGTTTGTTATTACCCACCTTCTGAACCCTATTTCTGTCAATTTGTCAAACTCATTCTCTGTCCAGTTTTATTCCCTTGCTGGTGAGGAATTGTTATCCTTCGGAGGAGAAGAGGCATTCTGGTTTTTGGAATTTTCAGTTTTTTGCACTGGTTTTTCCTCATCTTCGTGGATTCATCTACCTTTGGTCTTTGATGTTGGTGAACTTTGGATGGGATTTCTGTGTGGACCTCCTTTTCGTTGATGTTGATGCTATTCTTTTCTGTTTGTTAGTTTTCCTTCTAACAGTGAGGCCCCTCTGCGGCAGGTCTGCTGGAGTTAGCTGGAGGTTCACTCCAGACCCCATTTTCCTGGCTATCACCAGTGGAGGCTGCAGAACAGCAAAGATCGCTGCCTGTTCCTTCCTTTGGAAGCTTCGTCCCAGAGAGGCACCCGCCAGATGCCAGCCAGAGCCCTCCTGTATGAGGCGTCTATCGACCCCTGCTAGGAGGTGTCTCCCACTCAGGGGCACGGGGATCAGAGACCCACTTGAGGAGGCACTCTGTCCCTTAACAGAGCTGAAGCACTGTGCTGGGAGATTTGCTGCTCTCTTCAGAGACGGCAGGCAGGAATGTTGAAGTCTGCTGAAGCTGTGCCCACAGCTGCCCCTTCCCCAAGGTGCTCTGTACCAGGGAGATGGGAGTTTTATCTATAAGCTTCTGACTGGGACTGCTGCCTTTCTTTCAGGGAAGTCCTGCCCAGAGAGGAGGAATCTAGAAAGGCAGTGTGGCTACAGCGGCTTTGCTGGGCTACGGTGGGCTCGCCCAGTTCAAAGTTCCACGTGGCTTTGTTTACACTGTGAAGGGAAAACCACCTACTCCAGCCTCAGTAATGGCTGATGCCCCTCCTCCCACCAAGCTTGAGCATCTCAGGTTAACTTCACACTGCTGCGCTGGCAGAGAGAATTTCAAGCCAGGAGATCTTAGCTTACTGGGCTCCGTGGGGGTGGGATCCCTTGAGCTAGACCACTTGGCTCCCTGGCTTCAGCTCCCTTTCCAGGGGAGTGAATTGTTCTGTCTCACTGGTGTTCCAGGTGCCACTGGGGTATGAAAAAAACTCCTGCAGCTAGCTCAGTGTCAGCCCAAATAGCCACCCTGTTTTTGCTTGAAGCCCAGGGCCCTGGTGGTGTAAGCATCCAAGGGACTCTCCTGGTCTGTGGGTTGTGAAGACCATGCAAAAAGCATATTATCAGGGCTGGAGTGCACCATTCCTCACTGCACATCCCCTCACGGTTTCCCTTGGCTAGGGGAGGTAGTTTCCCAAACCCTTGAGCTTCCCGGGTGAGGCAATGCCTCCACCCTGCTTTGCCTCACCCTCCATGGGCTGCACCCACTGTCTAACCAGTCCCAGTGAGATGAGCCCCGTACCTCAGTTGGAAATGCAGAAATCACCCCCACCTTCTGTGCTGATTTCACTGGGAGCTGCAGACTGGAACTGTTCCTATTCGGTCATCTTGCCAGACACCCCAAATTTTCTTGTTCTTGAAAAAATAGATTAGACTTCCCAGCACTTTGGGAGGCTGAGGCAGGTGGATCACAAGGTCAGGAGATCGAGACCATCCTGGCTAATGTGGTGAAACTCCTTTTCTAATAAAAATACAAAAAATTAGGCAGGTTTGGTGGCGGGCACCTGTAGTCCCAGTTACTCGGGAGACTGAGGCAGGAGGATGGCATGAACCCAGGAGGTGGAGCTTGCAGTGAGCCGAGATCACGCCACTACACTCCAGCCTGGGTGACAGAGAGAGACTCCGTCTCAAAATAAATAAATAAATTAATTAAACTTATGCAAACTGAGTTTCTAAGATGGCTCAAAATTTAGATTATTATCATGGAAGTGGGATTACAAAGTATACTTCATTTGTATAACTTTTACGACAATATTCTAATAGGTCTTCAGATGTCTTACAGTACCTCCAACTTATGTGTTGCTAACACCTTGCACAACAGGCTCCCTTCTGAGCAGAGCTGATTGGGAGAGGAATGTGGAGCACATGTCTTCAAAACCAACAAGAATGCACTTTAGGACAGAGGATGAACCACTCAAGACCAGTATTAGTTGATTAGATTTGAAAGAAACTCATGCAATAGTCTGGGGAGAGGTGTGTAAACACCTGAATTTACCTCAGATCTTTAAAGCAATAACCTAATTTTGAGCAACAGTAGCTCTTTCACAGGTGTGCAAAGAATGTTTACTTCCATTGTACTAATTAGTTTTAAATTGAGAAAACATTTAGTAACCGGAAAAACAAAGAAGCTCCTGTTTTTCCAGGACAGAAATAAAAGGAAAAGTAGAACAAGACTAACTACAATATTCAGCTTAACATTGCAAATTTTTCCATTGCCTTCACGAAGCAATGTCTATTTTGTTTTGTTTTTCAAAAAGCACAATTCCCAAGGGTAACTAAAATAGTAAATATGTACACTTACTTTGCTTAAAAGTAATTAAAGATGTCATTTGCTGACAAAAACAAATGTATGCCTAATATATAAATGTATGCTTGTCATTTTTGGTTAAATAAATATTTGTCCATGCCTTATTTTAGGATGTAGTTCTCTTCTAATACATTAGGAGAAAACTCTGAATTAAGGGATAACTCATCTTTTCTGCTAAAAAATTTAATAGCCTCTGCTTCAATTGATTTTAATAAGTGGTAAAAAAAAAAATACTGCATTTTCTTTTGCAATTGCAACAATAATGAGATACAATAAATTGCTACTTTAAAATGCATAGCACTGTATACCTTCCAAGCAAAAAAATGTCATCTATTATACACAACATGCACTGACAGGAGTAGGCCTTTGATAAAAAACACATTGTGAAGTGCATTTTTTGCACCTAATGATTTAAATCAAAATTTAAGTAAAATTCACTGTGCTTACATTTTTCTTTTCCTCTCCCCAATTCCCATGGTACTTTTCTTCATGCTAAATAACCCAAATTTCTTTAGCTTTTCCTTAAAGGATCCATTTTCTAAGCTAATCATTTTTAGTCATTCTCTTTGGACCTCTCTCCAAGATTTCTACATCTTGTTTCAGACAAAGGTCCCACAATAGGATCTTGTCCTCCCATAAAAATATGATAAATGCTCATCATAGAAGGTACTCTTTAGGGTGGCTCCTTCTCATACATGGAAAGAGTCTTAATCTGACAACTTCATTAACCATTAGCAAGCTGCTATGATTTGAATGTTCCACCCAAACTCATGCTGAAATTTAATTGTCATTGTAAGAGCATTAGGAGGTGCTGCATTTAAGAGGTGATTAGGCCATGAGGGCTCTATCCTCTTGAAGAGATCACTGCTGTTATCACAAGAATAGGTTAGTTATTGAAGGAGTGTGTTCTTGATAAAAAGGATTAGTTCAGATCAGTGTTTCTCTCTGACTCATGGACTCACTTCTGCCTTCCATACTTCTGCAATGGGATGACCCTTGCTGGGTGCCAGTGCCATGCCCGTGGACTTCCCAGCCTCCAGAACTGTGAGCCACATAAACATCTGTTTCTTTATAAATGACCCAGTCTGTAGTATTCTGTTATAGCAGTAGAAAATAGACAGGGCACATGCTAACACCTTTTCTGACTCGAGTACTTGGTGATGGGGTAGAGTACCTAATTTTTTATTTCTCAAACACCTATGTGTCAAGTCCTGTGCTAGACACTTTAACTGCCTTTTGAAATATTAAACACTGCTATGATTTCTGTTATGAAAAGAGGTTAAATAATCTCACCAAAGCCATAGAACCTATCAGTGGGAAAGTAGGGATGTGATTATAGGTTTAACTAAGTCTAAAGCTCACCATTACAACAAATATTCTTTATAGTCTCTGATGGGGTTCACACCATAATATGCCAGTCTGTCACAGAATTGTTTTGACTAAAGATGACTGAGAAATATTAGACACAGAACAAGTTCTCTGCCCTCAGTCTCTCTATTAGGAAGGGCAAGATGATTGTTAATCACTCAAGACAATTCTATTCTCGTATCATCCCAGAGGAATAGAAACCTATATAGCACATCTAACTCGTCCTTATTTTCCTTGAGTTGGTTTCCCCATATATTTACCTTTCTGCAGTTTACTGCCTCTGGAAGCTCAAAATTCCTTTCCTTAGTCTTGTTATTTCTCTACAAATTTATTATTTTTTACTAAGATGTTATTTAAGCCCAAGTTTTAACCACCCCTTTGAGATATTTATCACTGCTTTCTCCCACATGTGTGTGATGCATATGTTAAAAAACTTCAGTTTATTTTCTCTTGTTAATCTATCTTTTGTCAGTCTGATTTGCAGGACCTTAACTGGAGAACCTAAAGGTTAAAAAAAAACACATTTTCTCCCCTAAAATTCCCAGGAAATCCTCAACACTGAGAGCAAGTGCTGAAACTTTCCATGGTGAGAATGATTTCATTAGGCTGGTCATTGCTCATTGTTTTGCATCCCAAACACATCAGGAGAGGCACTGGCATAGAAGCAAAGTGCCTGAACCCTGGTGAGCATTTCCAAGGTAAGGATAAGCAAATGCTGCTCTGGCGCCCTCCCATGGACAGTATTATGTGAGGAAACACAGACAGAAGGGCAACCACCTCAGTAGTGACTCAAGAGTTTAAATCCAGGCACAAGGACATTGTGTGGTAATTTAGCCAAGGACAACAGATTAGCTGATTCATCTGGTCAACAAGTTAATGTGCTGATATTTTTAAGTACATTCTATGATGTTTGCACAATGATGACATTGTTGAACAACACATTTCTCAGAAGGTACCCTTGTCATTAAGTGATGCGTGACTGTACATATGTTGCTGTTTATTATATATTTTAGTAACATGTATTAGAACAATAAAAATAAAATAAAAACTGTGGAGAGTGTGAAACGCTTGAAACAAATATTAGAAATCAAAATACCTCCTTTCAATAAAATGGTGTTTGATCATGTAATCATTTGTGCTCTGCTTATCTGTTGCTCATGATATTTTGAATTGTTAGATGATAAAGGTAAAAGATATTGATAAACATAGGCTAATAGTATTTTGGATCAGAAAGACAACTATCAGCCACTTAATTTTACAAATGAGATAACTGAAGTCATAAGCCATTAGAGAGAATTTTTTAATTCATTTTATTTAGAAACTTAGCCCAATATAAACAAGATGATACATAACTTAATTTTAAAAGAAACTCAACAAAATGCATACTTTTAATTACACCGTAAATGATTTCAAGATTATCATAAGGCATTTTTTAAATAAAAAGTGTTGTAATCATTAGCCCTTAGTCCTTCTTTAATATCAAAATAAATTTCTGACTAAAGCCTATATATTTGTAGGTGCCTATCTCCCCTGAATGAAGATGGAAGAGTAATGCTGACATTTATGACATATCCACCTGGTTTTGTCTGCAGTATCATTGCAGTGAGGTCCATTTTATCTAAAAACAACAACAACAACAACAAAAAACTAAGCATCATTCTTCAAACTTTTGTCTCTCACTTAATTTCTTTAGCTATGTTAGTGTTCTTTCTTTAAATTACTAAATTTCTTAGATTCAAAATTTCTTTTTGTATTATTCAAAATTAATAAAATTGATGATTCATGATGGAAGCAGAAGCAACTTTCAGATTCAGTGTTTGGTTTACAAATTCCTCCTGATTTATAAACCATTCAGACTGAACCACTGCCTGGAGCTTTCCATTTTGTTGCTCTTCTCCTCTGTCTTGCCCATGTTTGCTGCCTCTTAGCTGTTGATAATGTCCACTCTTCAAGTCTTTGCAGTCTTCTGAGTGTCCTTTTCCTATATCTTCTGTCCACTCTTTTCCTATATCTTCTGTCCACTCTTTCATAGTACTCTTTTCCTGAGTTATCATGATTGTCTCTCTTCATGGCCAAACACCGTGAAGCTCTCAGTGTTTAAAAGAAGGCCTTGGGAGTGAAACTCTGGATTTAAATTAGTCTGTACCACGTTGTAATTGTATGACTTGGAGAAATGTTTACCCTCTCTTTGCTTGATTTTCTCATTTGAAAATAGCAATAATAGTAGTACCTATTTCACATGATCGGGACAATTACATAAGTTGATCCATATCTAGTTCACATAAGAATGTTAGCATACATTCATTGCCCAGTAATCCATAAATGATTATCATCATTAGTATTATTTCTGATTATTCTTTCTTAACGTAATCAGGAAGCAAATGAACCCTTACATAAATATTTACCTTTAATTCACTTTTATTCATTCCTTCAAACCCTTGTACCTCCAGATAAGTGTGGCCCCATGTGTTCTAATCTCTAAATGGTACAAATAAAATAGAAGCAGAGAAAAAAAAAAACTTGAAAAGAATTTTGACTTTTACTTGAAAAACTTCTGGAGAATTTGAGTTTGGAAGAGGGAGTATGTTATTCCTATGGAGCAAAACATCTTGAAATTCCTTTCTCTCCACCGCTACCATTCTCAATATTATTCCTACGGATGGCAGCTGCTCTTTCACATCTTTTGTCTTTATCACTGTATTTTTACAATCCTCAAGATTTCCTATGCCTAGACTGCCAAATTATTTACTCCACCAGCCCAACACACCTTCTCTTATACATATATTTGCATTCTCCTTGTCCAGTTGTTCTTAAGCATAGTTGCAAACTGAAAAGACATGAGGTATGTTTAAAATGCTGATATCTCAGCTCAACTTTCAGAAATTTTGCGGTACGGTTATGTGCCACGATATTGTTTCAGTCATAATAATTATGTTTAAGTCAACAACAGACCGCATTATGTATTGGTGGTCCCATAGGCTTATAATACTGTATTTTACTGTGCCATTTTTTGGTCTAAATATATCTAGGTACACAAATACCTGCCATTGCATTACAGTTGCCTACAGTATTGAGTACAGTAATATGCTGCACAGCTTTGTAGCCCAGGAGCAATAGGCTAAACCACATAGCCTAGCTGTGTAGTAGGCTATACCATACTACATACTAGAGTTATGTAAGTAGACACTGTCATAGTCACCCTTCAGTGAAATACCTAAAAATGCATTTCTCAGAATACATGCTCATCGTTGAGCAGCACCTGACTGTAATTGGCCTATGCATTGGAATTTTTCATAGTTCTCTGAGTGATTTTAATATCCAGCCAGGGTTAAGAACCACTAGTTATTCTTTCTTCTCCTCTTGTCAGTGTAAATCTTCTAGTTTTTTCCTTTCTTCCCACACTGAAGCTCATGATAAAGTTCAGAAGCTGGGAGTGAGGAAATGTCAAGTGTTCAATGCCAGAATTTTCCTTAGGGAGACTGAGACAGGAAACATACGCTGGATATTTATTCATGTGAGATTTTGTCACTATTATACTTTCCCTCTTTTCTTTGATCCTTGAGGACCTAGGCCCTTTCTCCCCCTTATCTCTGCCACCTCTATTCATTGGCTGGAGCTCTCACACAACCATTGATTAGCTGAAGCACTGTTCAGATTCCCTCAGGAAACCTTATTCTGGTTGCCTCTGTGGGTAAGTGACCCACATTCATAATGATGCTCAGGTTTTGTAAAGGTCTTTATATAAAACCAAAGCATATGTTTTGAAAAGCAGCTAAGGTGCAAGTTTGAATAGTCTGTATTGGGATGAGGCCAGGATTGGGACTCACTGTCTTCCACTTATTATCTGTGTAAGTAAGTTCGGGCATCACCTGCAAAATAGGGTTGATGACATTTTATCTACTATACCACTATGTGGTAGAGATAAATTAAATCATCATTTCATGTCTATTTCAGTTTTTTGTTTTTTGAGATGGAGTTTCTCTCTTATTGCCCAGGCTGAAGTGCAATGGCACGATCTCAGCTCACTGCAACCTCCACCTCCTGGGTTCAAGCAATTCTCCTGCCTCAACCTCCCGAGTAGCTGGGATTACAGACATGTGCCACCACACCCGGCTAATTTTATATTTTTAGTAGAGACGGGATTTCTCCATGTTGGTCAGGCTGGTCTCAAACTCCCAACCTCAAGTGATCCGCCTGCCTTGGCCTCCCAAACTGCTGGGATTACAGGCGTGAGCCACCGTGCCCAACGTCTATTTCAGTTTTTATTGTGTATTACTTACAGTCTTCCACAATAATTTACTGCAAACTTAGATTGGCATTTACTGTAAATTCACAGATTTGAATTTGCATCAGGTAAACTTTTTTTAAAAGACTCTTTTGCACAGGATTGTCATTTTCTAACACATTGCTTAAAGGAAATATGGACACCACATGGAATTCTGTGCTATTTTAGTTCCTAAGCACTCAGAACAGAGGCGGTGGGGGAATTCAGAGAAATGGCACAGAGTTCTAGAAACAGCTGTGTCATGTCTGTGTCATACTGCCATACGCCATAACACCCCTCCAACACACACACACACACACACACACACACACACACACTGCTTCCAACTTTTATATTTTTTCCTATTCTCTAGGAAATGTTGGGCACACATAGTTTGACTCTGTTCAAGTGTCACCTTCTCAAAGAGGACAGACTCCCAGACCATCTATCTAAAACAAAGACTTCTTTCACTCTCCATCCCCTTCACCTACTTCGTTTTTCTTCATAGGCCTTATTACTACCTGAGTGCGTATGCAATATTGATTAATGTTTCCTTCCATACAAGATAAAGTCCAAGAGAACAGGTTCTTCTGTTGTCCCCATCTCTTGTTACATCTCAACATTAGAGCAATGCCTCATGCTTAATAAGCATTCAGTAAATATTTTTGAGTTTAAAAAGCTTCAAATTACAATAGACTGAGTGCTTATCTATTATTTTAAACACAGAATCTAAGACCTAAAGAAAGTTAAATGATTTTCCAAGCTTCTGAAAGAAAATGGTGGAGCTATAATTTTATCCCTGATTACCTGCTTCAAAATCTACTGCTCTTGCAACAATAGCAGGCTGTCACCTTTACCCCTCAACCCTATTCTCCATTAAAGTTCCTGTTTATTTATCTTCTTTCTATAGACTTCATCCCATGAGCTATGAAGGGGTGCCTAACAGTATTTGAGTCTAAAAAATGTGTATTGCTTGGAAATTTTAACTAAAAACAATCTCTGAATAAAATGAAATCTAATATAATTAAATGTCTACAAAATGTAACATGTAAACTACTTAGTCAATTCATTATTCTGTTCCTCAACTCTATTCTTATTTTGTTATACAGAAATTAGTTTGAACATGGGATATAAGCACATTAAAATACATTTGATATGATCTTGGAAAACCTCCAAAAGTAAAAATGCCTAAAACCACCCAAACATCCTTGCCTAGTAATTGGAAGGGTCACAGATATTGCTGGATTTTACATCAAAATAACTCTGAGGAAAGGTTTTTCTTTGTTTGTTTTGTGTTTTGCATATGTGTGGATGTGTGCATTTTGTTTTTGCCTTTTTTTTTTTTTTTTTTTAGCTTTATGCATAATCTGGTGCTTGGGCTTCTAATTCCTTGCATAAATCTTTTTATTAGAGATTTTTTTTAGATAAAATCCTTCCGTGGACTAATTAGGCAGAGTGGTGTATTAGTCCATTTTCACACTGCTATAAACAAATACCTGAGACTAGGTAGTTTATAAAGAAAAGAGTTTAATTGACTCACAGTTCTGCATGGTCAGGGAGGCCTCAGAAAACTTATAATCATGGCAGAAGGCAAAGGGGAAGCAGGCACCTCTAACATGGCAGCAGGAGAAAGAGCAAGCGAAGGGGACGTGCCACACTTTAAAACCATCGAATCTTGAGCTCTAACATGAAAACAGTAAGGGGAAAGGCAGCCCCCATGATCCAGGCATTTTTCCACCAGGCCCCTCCTTCAACACTTGGAGATTACAATTCAAGATGAGATTTGGGTGGGGACTCAGAGCCAAACCATATTAAGTGGTTAGCATTGGCAAATGACAGCAGTAGTGCTTAGGAGCTCGTGTTCTGTGGTGCAGTGACTTCACTTTAAATCTTGGCTACATCAGTTATTTAACTTTGACCTTGGGCAAGTAGCTCAACTTCTCTAAACCACATTTTCTCTTTATAAAAAAGTGAAAGCTGAGTGCGGTGGCTCACACCTGCAATCCCAGCACTTTGGGAGGCCGAGGTGAGTGGATCATGAGGTCAAGAGATTGAGACCATCCTGGCCAACATTGTGAAACCCCATCTCGACTGAAAATACAAAAATTAGCCAGGCGTGGTGTTGTGTGACTGTAGTCCCAGCTACTCGGGAGGCTGAGGCAGGAGAATGGCGTAAATCCAGGAGGCAGAGCTTGCAGTGAGCCAGGATGGTGCCACTGCACTCCAGCCTAGGTGACAGAGCGAGACTCTGTCTCAAAAAAAAAAAAAAAAAAAAAAGGCAGAGACTACAATAGCCACTAACCTCATAATGTTATTGTGAGAATTATGTAAAATAATATGTGGTAAGTATCTAGCATTGTTACTGGCACCCAAAAGTGTTCAATGGCATTAACTATTACTGTTATCAGTATTCATTTTATTACTCTTAGTTATCATTATTAGTATTATCATTCTTTAATGTAGCAGATCCTTTTCATCTCATGAGAGCAACTAACACACTTTCTATCCCATTTTCTGCAAGAAAGTTCATGAATTTAGTACCAGCTGATGCCAACTCCCAATTCTAGGATGGAAGAATGGCCGATCCTCTTTTCTGCGAGAAAGTCCTGTGCTCTCAGAGCATCTACTTCAAGCATGTCTTTGGAAAAGGACAATCACTTGTCTGACTATTCAAAGAACAACCCCTGTAGCAGTCTCATGCCCACCAGGGCAGTGTTGGGGGAATAGAAAGAAAGAGAATCAGAAAAGAAGACTCTCTTCTCTCAAAGTCCCCAATACCATTTCTTTAATACTTTTTCAGTTTATGAGATTTGACAAGGAAATAAAGGCATTGCTTCAGGCCATTCCAATTTCACAATGTAAGTATTCTTTTAAAATTGCTACATCTAGGGGAGTCTTTATATCCATGTCATTACTCAAGGAAAATTGTGAGGATACGGGTAAGAGTGTAAGAGAAATCTTATTAAAACATCACATGCAAAAAAAAAAAAAAAACCAAACCTCCTTCCTCTCCACTTGAAAGACATCTCTTTCTACTTACTTCATATCATTCATCAAAAATTTCATGAGAAGTTGAATGATTAGTATCCTTCCAAATGCTTTGAAAAGGTATGGTACATAAAGGGAAAGAAAATAGAGCACCATACCAGTGGCAATGTAATAGTCATAAGATACATATTGAAATTGAATGCATAATAAACCCACAGGGGTATGTAGATGAAAGAATAGAAAATGAAGGAATGGATCTGATTTACAACAGTATGTGAAACCAAGAATAGTAATAGTCTCCTGGAACTAGATCTCACTAAAAGAAAACTTTACTGAACGTTTTGTACTAGTTGACAGAAATAATCATACAGATGTGTGTGCATGAGAGCATGTGTGTGTGTGAGAGCATGTGTGTGTATGTATAACCCCTTCGAGATCCTTAAGCAAATGACACTTAAAAACACACAAAACATAAACATATTTAGTGATAAATAGAAAAATTACTTTAGATGAAAATAATATTAGCGTGGCGGATGGGAAGGCGGAGGAAACAAGGCTTTTCAAAAAGGAATTGTTATATTGTCTTCACATGTCTTATCAACAATGATGAAGTAATGTCTTCACAGTTCTGAAGGAAAATTGTTTTGAATTTGAATTTCATTTTCTTTCAAAATGTCAGTTAAAAGTGAGTCAAGAAATAAGAAATGTTTATCTCCATGTATATATCCTAAAAATATTACCTGAAAATGGACTCCAGTAAAATGAAAAGAAAAATGAAACTGTAGGAACAAAATGCAAAGTAAAAAACAAAACAACAGTGGGAACAAATGCAGAAGAACTTCAAACACAGTTCCAGGAGGAGCACTGTGCCATGCAGCACCCCTAGAAGGCAATGGGCCCAGTAAGAACCATAATATACTCATGAAGAACATAACAAATTCCATTCAACAGATAATTTGTTTAAAAAGTTGCAAGATGGCCAGGCGCGGTAGCTCACGCCTGTAATCCCAGCACTTTGGGAGGCTCAGGTGGGAGGATCACAAGGTCAGGAGATAGAGACCTTCCCGGCTAACACTGTGAAACACCGTCTCCACTAAAAATACAAAAAATGAGCCAGGTGCGGTGGCGGGCGCCTGTAGTCCCAGCTACTCGGGAGGCTGATACAGGAGAGTGGTGTGAACCCGGGAGGCAGAGCTTGCAGTGAGCCGAGATCACACCACTGCACTCCAGCCTGGGCAACGGGGCAAGACTCCGTCTAAAAAAAAAAAAAAAAAAAAAAAAAAAGTTGCAAGATATTAGTGATAACTTGAGAAAGGCGCATGCTCCTTTTGTCAACAAAAAAAGGCAATTACAAATTCCAGAGAAAACAAAAACAAAAATTTCACCAATAAAGTAATTTTCCAAATAGGAAATAAATGTCACATGAATTGAAAAATTGACCAACAGAGAAAATGACCTTCTATTTAATTTGGATGCTTCAAGGAACACACTCCTTAAAGGAACAAACTCCCATAACTAAGACAGGCTTAGCAGCAGTGACATTTCCTGCTCTAGGTGTCCAGTCACTTACTTAAATAAAACGAATATTATTTATTTAATCGTAATGTTGCAAATGCTGTTTACACGTTTTCCATGCTTAGAATCAATGACTACATAAAGTTTATTACAATGAATTTCAGGTATGCAGAACAGAAAGTACACAACACTCATACATAGCTGGCAGCAGTCTGCAAGTGGGAGGAAGAGAAAAGGGAAGGGCACTGAATGAGTATTAATCTCCACTATATGAATGTACTATTTTGCATATTGGAAGGTAAGAGATACTGTCTAGTGTTTACAATAGATTATTATACAGATATCTAAGTATATTTTAATATATTTAAATATTTTATGTATTTATCTATAAATATATATTACATTTCATATATTTAAAATATATATTATGTATGTTATATATAAATATTTCATATATTTAAAATATTTTAAATATATTAAAATGTAATTATATGTTAATTAATACCTATATTTTAAATAGGTATTAAGTAGGATTAAAACTCTCAGAACTACTAGTTAGTAGTAACTGTAAGTTAATAATTAGAGAAACTGTTAAAATAACTTAGAATGTGAAGCACACCTGCCAAGAGACAGTTTGCTCTAAACTGATGGGTTTGCTGGGATTAAGGGAAAGTCCCAGGCAAGTCTGGACAAGTTTGTCATCCTAGAAGCATATGCAAGTTAGTATCCTCAGATTTAATAGCAGGGAGTCAATATAAAAATTATAAATCAAGAGAGAGATATATCAGCATATTGTTTAAATGTACAGTGACATTCATAGCAGCAGTTAGCATGCTGCTCTTTGAAGTCATACAGACCTGGGATTGTAGACCCAGCTCTACCAATTACTGGCTCCATGATGTTCAGCAAGTTACTAACCTCTCATAATCACATCTACCTCAGTAGATCATTGTGAAGATGATGTAAAAAATGCGTGCAAAGTGATAAACCAGAACCTGACACAGAATAGAGCTTTCGGAACTGTGTGTTAGTATTATAGTCATCATTGATATTCTTTATGGAAGCCATTCACTGTGTGTGCAAAAAATACTGCATGAAAAGCATATTGAATGTTTAGTTAGTTGTTACACCTGTAAATATCTATGGAATTAATGTTAGGGCTTACTTTGGCTGGCCAATGCACTAAAAAATATTTAAAGGTGTTACATCTGGTGTTCACGTGGGGAGAGAGGGTGAAAGGACAAGCAGTATTTTCAATGACGAAGTTGTATGGTACTTCAATATAACTCACAAACATTAACTTCACCAGAGAGAGACAAAGGGTGAGGGAGAGAAAGAGGGGAGGGAGAGAGAGAGAGAGAGAGAGACAGAGAGTCATGTAATACTGACTACTATGCCAGTCATTTCTCTCAATGGTTTCTTGCTTCTGGCAGTAAATGAAATCACACATGCTATAACCAACATTGCTTCTTGGAAATTTGTGAAAAACATATGTGCATGGTTTTAAAGTTTCTCCTATGAACATAACTTAGAATATTTCCATAACCAGGCCGGGCGCGGTGGCTCACGCCTGTAATCCCAGCACTTTGGGAGGCCGAGGCAGGCGGATCACGAGGTCAGGAGATCGAGACCATTCTGGCTAACACGGTGAAACCCCGTCTCTACTAAAAATACAAAAAATTAGCCAGGCGTGGTGGCGGGCACCTGTAGTCCCAGCTACTCGAGAGGCTGAGGCAGGAGAATGGCATAAACCCGGGAGGTGGAGTTTGCAGTGAGCAGAGATCACGCCACTCCATCTCAAAAAAAAAAAGAAAAAGAAAAGAAAATTTCCGTAACCAGATAAATAAGTAGTATGGCTTTGTCAATATTTTTGAGAAGAAATTGAGAAGAATTGAGTGTTATAGTTTTTCTGTCAATGTTTTTCACTGACAGAGAAGAAGTTATGGTTTTGTATGCTCATTTTATAGTTGTTTAAAGAAATTCCAAGAATAATTCACCCAGAAGTAATTTTTGACTTCTATACTGGCTTTAGAATTTGAGGTTGCATAAGATATAACTTTAATTTACAACTGTTTTGCACCATGAGCATTTTAGTAGGTATCAGTTATAATCTTATAAGAATAATAAATAATAAAATGATGCTTACAATAGCTGAGATCATATAATGTGAGAAACTATTTGTAATAAATGCTAAGTAAGAAGATAGGAAGATATAAATTTTTATATACACAATGGCTACAGGTAAATTAAAAGAGTGAATAGAAAAAAAGACTTAAAAATATATATAACAAAAAACTAATATTGGCCAAGGCTGTGTTAAGGTGATAGGATTATGGGTGGTTTTATTTTATTTGCCTGAGTTTGTAAAATTTAAAAACATACGATTTTAGAAACCTATAAAAAGGCAGACACAAATTAATAATGACAGAATATACACAGGTGCTCTAACCAAAATCTATCTTTGGAAATGATTCAGATTTCAGAATTGTGCAGTAGTCTCAAATTTTAATGACTGGTCTTTTCTTCAGGAATTCCAGGCAATATTGTTTCACCACATCATCCAGTTTACCTAAAGTAGAAAATAGCAATAACTTACGTAAAACTATTTGTATTTGACTTTGAAATACTTCCAAAAAGCATTTCAGCCAGGCATGTCCCCAGACCAATACTATGAGCTATGTGCCTCCCCCAACCCTCACTTCCTCTATGCTAACCAAATACTTTTGCTACTTGACTAGACCACTATGTCCAAGTTTAGTTGGATCACACCACTATTCCAAAGCCATGGCCATACCAATACCCCATAGTTGGATCTAAGCAACAGAAGTTTGGCTTCTCAGGTAGACTTTGGCAGGCTGTAAATACACATTTCAGTTTTCATCCAGGTTATATGCTGATTACCACAAAAACATCCATTATTATGTGAATTAATATATAAAATACATCAAATCTTATCCCAGAAACAGAATAACTGCAGACATTAAAAAGCCTATTAAATATGATGAGCCCATAAATTTAGCACATCTTGCTCTTTTCTTCATCCCCAGTTTTGTAAAATGGTTTGTTTCATCATGAATGTATTTTTGCATTCAATCAACATTAATAATAAGAGCTAAAATACATTCGGTTCTTTATATTTACTAGGCATTTAACTGAGAATTTGGCATTTAATCATTATCTTGCTGATGAAAAACTTGAGGCTTAGGAAGGTTCATTAACTTGCCCAAGAAACTATTGAGAATTAGTGGATTCAGGACTTAAACTCTCATTTGCCCATAAAGCCTCAGCTCTTTAACGATTATGCTATAAGACTTTCTATTAATTGAAGACCTACTAACTTCCAGGCTTTCCTAGGTGATAGAGGACACAAAGTTGAATAAGAACCCTGACATCCAGGAGCTAAAAAAACATATTGTTCTTCTTTCAGGAGTTTACAGGCAACAGGGATCCGTGATATCTCTTTCCCCTCAATTCCCAAGCTTTCAGCAGAACAAGATAGACTGGTAAATAGAGGAAGGGCTATTTAAGCCAACTCTCATGATCCAACGTCGGATTTGACTTGATTATCAAGCACTTTTAAATTGTAGGTTCAGGTTAAGCATCCCTAATCCAAAAATTCAAAATCCAAAATGCTCTGAAATCTGAAACTTTCTGAGCACTGCCATGGTACTCAAAGGAAATGCTCACTGAAGCAATTCCAATTTTGGATTTTCAGATTAGGGATACTCAACTGGTAAGTATAGAGTGCAAACATGTCAAAATATGAAAAAATCCCAAATCCAAAATGCTTCTGTTGCCAAGCATTTCAGATAAGGGGTACTCAACCTGAACCATCAATTCTGGAATCTCCAAATGGCTGTTCATGTGACTGCAGTGGCTCAATGACATGGCCCATCTTCCTATGACATCTTCTCCAGTAAACAATGCCAGGGTCTGGCAGATGAAGGATACAGTTGTGCATATCAGGAAACCCAATTCTGAGATGTATCCACTTCCGCTCATGAGGCTTTGAGACTTGGCTCCTAGCTATGGAGTTACCTTTAGAGCAAGAACCATATTACATACCACTGAGGAAACTTGAACAGAAAGTCTTACCACGCACACCCAATCACAGGCATGTTCACAGAGACTGCCTGGATAAATTTGTTGCCTTGATGACCTACCCACCTTCACTACTCTTTCACTCCAAACAATAGCCAGAACAATACTTTTAAGAGCGTAATGGAAACTTGCAACTCCTCTGCTGAAAACCTTCAGAAGCTTTCCATTTCTCTATGGATTAAATCCACAAGACTTTATTGCAAATGTAACAAGGGCTTGAGTGATCAAGACTTGTTCAGTGAGTCAGCAAGTGGTTATGAAAGGGCATCACCCAAGCCCTATCCACTCTGACTTTACTCCTTACTCACCACTCTCCAGGGATAATACCCCTGTTTCCATTCTCTTTTGTGGGGTTTCTATGCATGCTGTTCCTAAATTTATTTTGGCCACCAACCATCCCTAAATTAATTCGTAGGCCTTTCTTAGAGAAGTCCTTACTGTCCCCACAGATCAGATTGAATTACATATTAATAAAATATTTTCTTGGAATAAAGAAATGTGGCTCATGTCTCTATAAAAACTAAAATTTGCAGCTTCTCAAGATACTCTGCATCTCCTTCACAACCTTTACCCCAAGTGCCTGGAATTTAGCAATCATTTGTTTGAGAATTTAATGTTTTTCGCTCATGATCCATTTCAACTTGGTGAAGACAGATCACTTATATCTTGTTTGTTACTGAATCCACAGTGCCAGGCACATAGTGCTCGAAAATTATTTGCTAAATTAATAAAGATTCACTAAAAAAGAACCAGACATGATCCAAGAACCAGACATGATCCAAGATGTTCGGGACTCTTTCTCTTGCAAGCCTGTTGCCTCCTGCAGCTTTCTAGGCTCCAGTGGAATATTTTGTCCTAAAAGCACTGACTTTGAAATATCTGAAGTTTTATGACACAGAGCTTTCCCTAAGAGTAGGAAGAAAGGCAGTCCTACCCTATCTTTAACAGAGGACATTTCTTGTGAAAGGCTACACAGTTCCTTAGAACCCCTCATCATTCATTTCATTCACTCGACAGAGAAGCTAAGAGTTCCCTTTGTGCCTGGCACTAGTGGAATTCTGAGCATTCACAAAGAAAAGGCGGTTCCTGTCCTGAAAGAGCTTCTTGTGAAGAAGGAGAGATGGAAAACAAAGTCAATGATGGACACACAGTGTGGCAATTCTGAGAGAGGACCTCTGAAGAGGGACACCTAAACTACCAAGAAACACTGAGGAAGAGGTAATCTGGAACCACTGCTAAGAAGATTCGGGGCCCCAGAGAAGAAGGAACCAGCCACTAGACAAACATGTGCCAGGAGAACCCATGGCAAAAAGCAATGTAAACAACAGGAGCAGTTTGTGACGAGCCAGGGGGCGAGGGAAGAAAATGCAAGTCAGAAAAATGCCAGTTTAAAGATGGGTGCCGAATAGTGGACAGACCTGGTCGGGGCCCAGACCGGGGAGGACACTTGGGATCCTGTTTTAAAGGTGATAGAAAGCTGCAAAGACTTTTGAGCCTGGAAGTGTGGCTGGAGGAGTCAGATCTGCATTTTAGAAACAGCACCTCAAAACAGTGTTAAATAGACGGAAGGGGAGCTATAAATAGGACAAACGTTCTGAGAGGACTTCAGGAAACATTGGCATATTTTGAGATGGGAGTTGGAATGAAAAAATAAAGATTTGTATATATTGAAAAATGAGTACACTCCCCCTTTTTTGAGAAAATGTTTACATACATCATTTCCCTGGAAGTAAATTAGGAAATGAGGATAATGATTCTGTAAAACCTAAAGACTGTTGGTGACTCATTATCCAATTAATTGATATGAATAAATTGGGCAAATCAAGCTAAATGAGAGTCAGTCACTGCATGTAACTAGAGAAAGAGTGATTGCTTTTTTTATTTTTGGTTTTATTTGTGTTTTCCTTTTTTTAAAAAAATTATAAAATCAGGGATCTTGAGCCCCACTGAGGAGCAGTGGGTCAGGAATGTCCAGAGTCTCTGACCCTCAGAAACAGGACATGGGGTGATGTGGATTACATGGACCTTGGAGTGGAAGTGATTCAGCTAGGTTTGGAAGTCTTTCTTGTCACCTTGGAGCCCACCCACAGCTACCATGTCACAGCAACCAGCCCTGCTGGCAGCAAGGGACACCATTCAACCCACCCTAGAGTGAATTTTTTCAGATTAGAAAAGAAGAATCGAACTGCTATCAGAAATGGAAAGAAAAAGGAGTTGCTTGTTTATAGTTTTTGTTTTTAATCACTGTGAAGCTTGTATTTAAAAGAATATGCTTCCCTTCTCAGCAGTAACAGCACCTCAAATTCACCAGGCTCCTCCAACCCTGATGAAGAGGGATCAGCCCTCTTTATGCTCCCGTGAGTTGCAATAATATGTGAGCATCTCTTAAGAGGCTGTGAAGGTAAAATTCAGGAGAAGAATGAGCAAATTCACACTAACAAATTGGCAACCTTTTAAGAAATTCATGCTTCATCAGATTATTTCAGAAGATGGGACAAGGCCAACAAACTATTCCTGGAACTTCTTTGCAAAACTGCAAGCTGAGTCTGAACTTGAGCAATGGCTGCTGTACACTTTTTGCAACTGATTTGATGTCCAATTGCAGCTCCAACTTTGCATTCTGAGACCATTTACAGATTCATTTTTATGTAACTTGAAAGATCTTGAAACTTTCAGCTTGACACAGTCATATCTCTCATTTATTCCCATCCATTAAAAGCCTTGCCTTACTCAGGTAGATTACCCAAACAAAAATGCCTAGATGCCAGTAGCGATATATGCCTTCAGTGGTAAGCAGGAAAGTATTTTCCTGAGTACAGTTTTGAAAGAAGTATGTATGAATGTGTGTAAATGTATGTATGCTTTAAGTTACTCAATTGTGTAAATTGTAATTGAATTGACCTTGTCTTAGGCAATCTGGCCTTGAATTTAATGTTCAATTACAGTTAGAAAATTTATTTTGTTTACAAAAGAGTATTGTTTTGTGAACATGTAAATTGCAATAGTGGAGCACTTTTATGACAGTATTAGTGTTAAATATGTGTCCTAGTTCCAGGAATATCCTATGAATCATGAGTTAGAAAAGGACCAAAAAATGTGATTATAATGGCATAGATAATGTTTGTAGTCCTAGGTCTACAAATGTGTGGTGTGGAATAAAAACACACTAGGAATGGATCATTTAATGCTGTCATGTTATGTTAGAAAAATGCCTTGACTCAGCCTTAGAATACCCATGTGGAACATTAGTAAGATTAAACTCATCCACACAATCAACATCTCCCTAGACAAACATCCTAAGCAAGTTAATATTCAGACAGTTGTTCTTGATAAGGTGATGTTGACTATTAGCTACACACACACACACACACACACACACACACACACACACACACAAATCCACCTGAAAAACCTATGGGTTAAAAAAAAAAAAAAAAAAAAAAAAAAAACTAGCTTATTATACTAAAGCAGACTACAACCTTGACAGAATATTAATAGTGTCTCAAAAGGAAGACATCAAGGGAAAGTGTTTATGGGATTTCAGGGCCAGAAATGAGTCATGTTAAGGCAAGGTGGAGTTTCTTCATCCGTTCTGGCTGCTATAACAAAATACCATAACTTGGTGGCTTAGAAACAACAGAAATTCATTTCTCACAGTTCTATAGGTTGGAAAATCTAAGATCAAAGTGCTGGCATAATCTGTGTCTGCTGAGTGCCCATTTCCTGATACATTGAGAACAAATTCTCACTGCGTTCTCACATAGTGGAGGGGGAAACGCAGCTCTCTGCGGCCTCTTTTAGAAGAACACTAATCCCATTAATGAGCGTGAAGCCCTTGTGGCCAATCACCTCCCAAAGGACAATCTCCTAATACCATAAATTGGTGACTAGGTTTCAATACATGAATTTCAACATTTAAACCATAGCATCTAAAATTAGTTGGGAGGGAACAAAGGGTATGATAATAGTTTTGGGTGGATAGACACAACATGATGAAAGTCTTGAAGAAAGTTTTGATGAGCAAGATAAGTAAGCTCTTTAGTTGGTGCTATTATTTAAATATATGTCCCTTCCAAAACTCATGTTGATATTTTATTGATGTGGGGTCTTTAAGAGGTAATTAGGTTAGGAGGGCTCTCATGAGATAATTAATGCTATTATCACAGGAATGGGTTAGTTATCCTGAGATGGGATTAGAGAAGTAAGTTTGGCCTGATTTCTCTCTCTGTCTCATGTGTGTGCTTCCATCCTCCACTCCTCCACTATAACACGACCCTCACCAGACACCAGTGCCATCCTCTTAGATTTTCTAACCTCCAGAATTGCAGGTCAAATAAACTTTTCAAAATAATTATCTAGTCTGTAATACTCCGTTATAGCAGCAGAAAAGAGACTAATACACATGGGTTAACTTATTTCTTCCAAGAGCAGGTATTTCCTGGAACAAGCAGCTAAGTAGTTAATTTTACCTGGTTTCAGTACTAGTTAGCATAGAGACAGTAGACAATATTTGGCCCCAGAATTGTTTAGTACAGGAAGAAGGTATGTTTGATCTCAATTCTTAGTCTCTGATATTGGTCTTTTTACAGTCTAAATTGGGATCTGATCATTGCACGTTGTTGGGTTTGTAGCAAGTAGGTTTCCTGATGCTAGTAATTGCAGTTTCATGGCATCACGCCCACCATATACTATAGACCAAAGTCACAAGCCGGCTTGTTTTTAAGGGGTGGAGACATAAGCAGCACCACCTTTCAATGAGAAGAATCTCAGATAATTTGTGTCCACATCTTCAAACTACCATAGTTCTCCTTTGGCCACAAATTGTTTACATTCCTCCCATGACTCTCCAAAAAGATTCATCAAATTATAAAATTAGTCTCAGGCTTGAGGGACAGGATCTTGTCATCAAAATCAGGTCCAGATGTGGCAGAGGCTCCATAGCTTCAATTCCTTGAGTACAATTCTTTTTGATCTAAAAATCTATGAACAAAAAAGACAAATTATTAGCTCTACACATGCCAAATGTACATTAGCTGAAGAAGCACAGTCATTCCTGTTCAAAAACAGGGGCAGGTAGAAGGTACACAATAATTGATCCACAACAATTTAGAGACAAGCAGGGCACATGTGGCCAGTTCCTTGACTAAGGACAAGTAATAACTCTCTGGTAATCATTCTATCATCTCTTGGCTCTGCCCTCTGGTCTGCTTTCCTTCCCAAAGAAATAGCTTGTGTTTGCAGTTAAGTAATTTTCTCAACCTGCTTCTTACTTATAGACATTCAAGAGCCCAAAGGCTACTTTTTAAATTTGTATTGTCTCTATCCTTTTCTCTCCAAGCTGTTATAATTCTTTTTAAGGCTTTTTGGTCTTCTTACAAATTGATTTATATTCCACACTATTAAACAAAACCACACCCATAGGCATTTTCAGAATAGGTTCTTCTCTCCCTGGGTCTTTGCAGCTGTTGTAGAATAATGACCTTGGACTTCTTTGAAGTCCTATTACTTACTGGAGAGAATGTGTGACGCATACACATACCATCGTTAGAAGACATATGGTCTTCTTGAAAGAGTCTTTGAGGTGCTGATTTAAATGTTTCTAAGATTTTAATAAGGGATTTTACTAACCATATTTTCAGCTTTATTTTTTCTAGGTATAACCCTGAATTTGATCTTTGCCATAGGATATTTCTTACTTTGAGAACCTTCTGCTTTCTAGAAAGAATATCTGGAGCCTCTACTTTTCCTTTAAACCCAACTTTAAGACTGAATAGTTTATTTTCTCTCTTCCCACGTTTTATTATAAGCAGCTAGAAAAATCCACAGTTTCTTCAGCACTCTGCGTGGAAATCTCTTTACCATACCATTGAGTTTATAGGGTATGTTTCCTCTCTTCCTATGTTTCCATGTTACTGCAATGACAATTTCTGCCACAACCTTCAGGTCTTTGTGCCCTCACTTGTAACCTCCTTTAGCCTTGTCAGGCTTCTGCCTGCCACCTAATCACAAAATCAATGCCACAATGCCACATATTTCAGAATTTATTAAAGCACCACACTTCTTCCAGGGCCCCAATTCTATATCAACCACCTATTGCTGTTTAATAAAGCACAACAAAAGTTACTGGCATAAAATTACAACAATTGATGTGGATTTGTATTCTGCCATTTTTATTGCCTTTAGCTGTTTGTCTCCTCCTGGGGAGTCGAAAATATACCTGGGTTCTTCCATTTTGGGCAAAGAATGCCAACTTTTAGCCCACCTCCCATCACCTCGTTGTGCTTTGTTGATCCAGGTGGAAGTGTGTGCTCAGCTCTGCACAGGATGGGGAGAGAAGAATATTGACCAGCTTACTTTGTGTACATTGCATTGTTCAGTGTTCTTGAACACTATAAGCTCAGCTCCCCACGGGGACCCACTGACACTGGGGTAGGCAGGGGAACCAGAGTGCCGACTAGCTCTGCTTCATACTGCCCTGTTCGGTCTCATTGCCTTCAGGTAGGTGTGGAAGTTTGGGCTCTGTAGGGCTCCTGTGACACCAACAGTGAGGTGAAAGTGGAGTGCTGGTAGACTAGCCTCAACTCGTACCACCTCGTATAGTCTCGTGGATGCCAGGAGAAGATGAAGGCTCAGCTCCTGGCTGGGCTCCATGGATCCTGAAGGTGGATGGTGAAGCAGAGTGGTGACTATTGCCTTGCACCTCCTCATTATGTCTCATTGTTGTTGGGTGGATGTGAAGTCTCAGCTCACCATCAGACCGTGTTGGCACTGCTTGGGGGAAATATCAGAGCGCTGTCTATTTCCACCAGACAGATAGAAGCACTACCTGCAAGTAGGACTTCTACCTGGAAAGGGATAGACTAGGTCTTTACTTTGTCTGCTGACAGCAGAGGAATCTGCATATCACAACTTGAACTTACTTCCACAGGGTAGGAGGATGTCAAGGGACACCAGCTTTCTGCTCAGTTCCACTGAAACTGCAGGGAGGAATGCAATTTATTTGTTGATGTTTATTTGGCATAGGGCAGGTATTGCCAAAGTAGTTTTCGGTTCTTAGGCTACCTTTTTCCCAGTCTTTTAGCTATGGACAACAAACCTGTTGCTGACTCTGGGATGGAGATCTTGGAAGCTCCCTTTAGGAAATATACGGGAGGAAACAATAAAAACCACATGGTTAGCTGCCATGTCATTCCTCAAGTCAAGAAGTCCCTAGGCAGTCTACCCTCTTTCTGCATTTTAGAATCTGTTTGTTTTGTTACATCCATGTTTTTTAGTTTTGAGGAGGATGGAAGGCTAATTCATCTTTGCCAAAAATGAGAGGGCCCAGGTATATTTTTGACTCCCCAGGAAGAGGCAAACAGCTAAAGACGATAAAGATGGCAGAACACAGACCTATAACTTTAAAAAAGAAAAAAATGTATCTTCAAGTAACACATAAATGGGTTCACAACCACAGGGAAAAGAAGACAGAATGATTATTTTGTTTATTGCCTCAAAGTCCTGGATGAATCCGTGTCCTTTTCTGTGTGGTTTGTTAACTGGAAGGTAAGGAAAATTACAGGAATTGTACTAGATATAAAGAGCCCTTTCTCTAGTACTCTTTTAACTACTGGTTTTAGCCTTTTGAGTTTTTGGCTTTAAACAGTGTTGTGCAAACTTGGACCAAGATTTGTGTGGATCGATCTGAACCCTGATGCTTTTGGCACTGCCTTAGTCCTTTTGAGATGCCATAGCAAATTACAATCAAATATGTAGCTGATAAACTGTAGAAAATCATTTCTCCAGTTCTGGAGACTGGGAAATCCAAGATCAAGGTGCTGACAGATTTAGTGTCTGGTGAGGGCCTGTTTCCAGGTGCCTAGAAGGCACCATCTCACTGTGTTCTCCCATGGGAGAAGGGTCAAGGCAGGTCTAAGAGCCTATTTTATAAAAGCACAATCATCTCCCAAAGGTCCACCTTGTGATACCATAACCTTCGTGATTAGAATTCAACATTTGAATCTGAGAGAGACACAAACATCCAGATCACAGCAAGCAGCAATAATTTTGCCAACATAAGTGGAATTTTTTTGCCGCAAGTAGTCTCATATATTGAGAAGATTTTCATATTGGGCTTATTTAAGATGCAAAGAAACCAGTATGTGAATATCCCAATTAGTTATTATCTGATTATGACTAGGAGAATCCTCAGGATTTCAAGAGGTCAACAGTGGAACACTTAATCTAAATATTTAATTTGCTCACTAGATCCTTCCCTATTAAGTTCACAGATGTGGTATCACAGAGAAGGGGAAAAATGTTATTTGGCTAAAAGTCAAAGGGTGGTGGTTACAGACTAAGATGAAGGAATATCTGGAGATTACTAGTTTCTTGATTCTAAGAGAAAGGTTGTGTACTGGTGGCAGAGTCTGTGGTATCAATAAACAATCTGGCAGATTGTCCTTTAACATTTGCAGAAATTTCTACTTGTAAATTTGAGGGTAAAAATGGGAAAATAAATGCTGAATTTCCCTTTGGAGCATTTTCAATGTCTACCCACTCCAATATTTCCTTCAGTTTCTAACTATCACAGTGCAATTGTTTTATCATTGTTTTTTCCTCTTACATTGTTTATGAGTGTCTTTATTAATAACTCTCTACCCATGTTCTTGTGATGGAGTAGGGAACATCCAGTTTCTTTATGAGTGAGACCACTAATTCATACTACACCTTATTCAAATTGTGTTTTAAGGCTATTTCAAGATGTTCAGTGAATGACTACAGACCAGGCAACAGAGCTAGTTCCCATTCCTGTTTTTGCTTTCATATTAAATCCCCTGGTTCTGGCTTAAAGTTGTTCAAAGAAAGTGAAGATAGAGTTAGGGTCACATCTGCTCCTGGATCTATTCCTGAAAGCTGTCTAAAGGTGTTAAAAAGCCTACTCCTGAAGTCACCAGTAGATTCATGCTGTCTTTGCCTGTAGAACAAGATTACAGTACAATCTATTTTTACAGAACAGACTTTGAGGATGGCATCTTATAGCTCTTGCTCTACATCTACAGCTTTTCTAACCCCTCTAATCTTCCCTACAATTCAATGTCTATTAGGTCACTCAGAATCTACCCACTCTGATTTTTCCATTCAATTTTTCTTTTTCTTTTTCTTTTTTCTTTTTTTTTGCCTATGAGATTCCTATTAATATATGAGCCAAATGATATAAATCTGAGATTTCTAAGTAATCCACTATTAGAACAACTCCAAATTCTCTTGTAAATTTCTGTCTCTATTTTGTGTGTAGGCTTTAGAAAATAGTTAACAATGGCTTTCAATTCAGACAAAGATCAGGGCTTAAAGTCAACCACAACAGAACTTGATCTGTTCTGAAGTGGGTTTAACTCTAAAAAACATTTGAGATTTGGGAGTTTCTTGTTGTGTAGAAGGGAAAGGAGATGAGTCATGAGAAGGGGTGGGAATAGGGTAATGTAGGAGCCTAGGAAGGAGGAAGAATGGAATAAAGGCAGTTATATTCACATGGAAGTTCAGGAGGGTCTAAGAAAAATAGTTTTAAGGCTTTTATAGTTCTCATTTGCCATGGCTAAGGAATCTGTTGAAAGCATCAATTTGAGAAACTAAATGTCTTTTGTGAGGTTCTTACGTCAATGAAAATTGCAGACCATTCTTTTCCTAAAGTATCTCTCAAATGAATAGTTTTGTTCAAATTAAAAGTTTGCCAAAATAAATTATCCTTGGTAAAATTCTTCCACTTAAATGTATACATAAATGAACTATAGTGAAAACACATGATAGAAACAAACTTCCCAACACTCTTCTGAGGTCCAGGGCTCAAGGACCTTTACATAAAATATAATTATCCCCTCAGGTCCCATGAGCCTTTCACACTGGGATCTCCCCAGCTGCACTGGGGCATGGACTTGGACTGAGACATCTCCATGAAAGCAATGGTCTTCTGGATATATTGCTTATGCCCATTGTTCCTTGTATTAGATTTCCAGAGAAACAGAACCTATAGAATATATGTAGATGCATATAGGGAGATGTATTATAAGGAATTGGTTCACACAATGATGGAGGCTGAGAAATCCCAAAATCTGTGCTCTGCAGGCTAGAAGACTCAGAAAGCTGGTGGTGTAGTTCCAGCCCAAATTCAAATCCCTGAGAAACTGGAGAGTCAGTAGTAAATCTGAGTTTGAGGCTCTGAAAGCCAGGGGCCAATAGAATATGTTATCAGAGTCTGAAGGCCCAAGAACCAGTAGTGCTGATGTACTGGGTCAAGAGAAGATGGATGTCTCAGCTTAAAAATGGAGAGATTTTGTCCTTCTTCTGTCTTTTTGTTCTATTCAGGCCCTCAGCTAATTGGATGAGACCCACCCACACTGATGATAGTGATCTCCTTTACTCAGTCTACTGATGCAAATGTTAATCCCTTCCAGAAACACCCTCATATACAAACCCAGAAATAATGTCTTACCAACTATCTGGGCATTTCTTAGCTCAAGCAAGCTAACATATAAAACTACCCATCATACCCTAACCTGCTAGTTAGCCATCTCCAATTCCAAATGGAAAATTTGGAGTAGAAAACTTGCCTTGACCCAAGGGCCCATGGATAAAATAAGACTGAGGAAAGGTCTCATAAGAGTTTAATAGGAAACCCAAGGTAAAGTTTGTCTTATAAAATTTTGAACTACTCAAGAGATGAACTCCTCAAACCTATACCCATCTTCTTTTTTTTTTTTTTTTTTTTGATCATCTTCTTATATACATTCAGCAGAAAGTGTTGAGGATGGACAGAAAGACAAACAGCAGTGTTTTTAGTCCCAAGACAGCTTTTCTCAAAGCAAAAAAGATTTCACTTCTGATCAGATAATCAAAGAATTTGAAACAAGATTTCTTATTCCTAGGAAATATTTGGGAGCTGATTTTTTTTTTTTTTCTTTTTTAATCATAGCTCTAACCCACTGGGGTATCTATTATCCATTGCAGTCAGAGACACTGTGGACAGGAAGCTCAAGGGGTCTTTGGGGAATATGCTAATCCAATTCCAGGGTCTTGAGACACTATATTTTGGTAGAATCTAGAGGATTTTTCAAACGTTTAATCCCTAAAAAGATCACCAGAAAAACTGTCTACCAAGAAAAACTAAATTTATTAGATGTAACACAGTAAAGCAGAACTTTATCATAATAATACAGTCTTAGTAGTGTCTGAGCTGAGAAGGAGGATGTCAGGGGAGGATATTTACAGAGTGTAGAGGGTGATTTTAAGGCAAGTCTTGCAAAAAGGCATACTGGTTGGGATTCTGCAGATTTTATGATAGAATAGACCTGGATTGGTGGGCACAGTGAGGGGAGAGTCTTGAAAGAGTTCTTGATGAACAAGCTGTTAGTCTGGATAAGTAATCTCTTTAGTTGGTTCAAGTCTTATCTTCTAGGAGCAGGCAGTTTCCTGAAGCAAGAAGCTAAATTATTTTTGCCTGGCCCCAATATTGTTTAGCATGAAAATAGGAAAGTAAGCTTGGTCAAAGAACTGTTTTGCACGGGGAGTGAGTATGCTTGGTATCAATATTCATTGTTGTAGAGAAAAGTTCTGGAATAATCTCATTGGAAGATTTTTTTAAATAAATGTCTTTCACTTAAGTACGACAAACTGCAAGGTATTTCTTTTTACATTGTTATTATATAGTGTTAACAAGCTGAGCTGCAAAAAAAAATGCTTAAATAGTTAAAACAATAACAACATTAGCAAAATAAAAAAAGCAAGTACTCTCAATCTTAAGAATATATGATAATGTCAACTTTGTATTAGCAACTCAAAGAGTAGGAAGAGAAAGATTTGCATTCAACTTGAAAAGGAAATAAGATCAGAATTTTAAAAGTCTGTATCACACAAATGTATTGTTTGATTTGGGAAGCATGTTCCAAAAAATCTGTATATGTGGGAGAGTGTGTATATATTTGGGTATATGCAGTATGTCTCATCACACAAGAGCAAATGCAATGTGTGAACACAAGCACTTCTCTACAGATGGAGAGTGGGTGTGAGTGTTCATTTTTCCCTCAAACACTTATGGAGGGCACAGGCTATAGGCCAGGCTCTGTGATAAGCATTAATAATACTGAGATGAATGAGGAATGCCTGGCCTCAAAGAGCTCACAGTAGAGAAGAAGGCTTGGACCCATGTAAATGGATAATCATAAGAAAACATGAAAAGTGTAGTGGGACTCCTGAGAAGAGAGTGACTAAGTCTAGATTCAGGGATCAGAGAATACTGACACTGGGGCCAAACACTGAATGATGAATAGGAGTGAGCTAAGCAGAAGAGAGCGGAGGAGCAGAGTTGTTCAGGCAGCTGTGAAACCTCCATATAGCAGAAATGTGTGTGAGTATCAACAGGCCCTCCTCTAACATTTGCCATACCTAGGACAAGGATAGATGGAGGTCCCTGTATCATACGTCTAAACATTTAAAAATTATAAATCAAGCTATAAAATATACCATCTCTTACTTCACAAATGTATCTTTATAACAACAAAATCAGAAGATACCTATAAAGGTATAGTTTTATATTACTAAAAATGGGCAAAAAAGCACAGGTAATTAACTTTAATTACTATTGGACATTTCTGGGGATGGACCATCAATGTTTGGATGAGTAATAAAATAAACACAATTCATAAATTATTATATATTTATTTTATGGCATTTTCTTCTTTTCAATTCAACAAAATCACTCTGTTGTTATAAATAAGCTTTTACATACTTGTTTTCCATTAATAACTTACAGAATCAACAAATAAAATATAATTATATTCAAAATAATTAAATATTAGATGTATTTTCATCAAAAGCACAAACTAAATCAATATAAAAATAAAAATTACTTAACAAATTTCCTTATTTTAAAATATTAAACAATATCTATTAAAACTAAAAGATGAAATAAAATTGTAGTTGGTGAACAAATCATGTTGATATTCAACTATTTGATATTAAAAAATTCACTTTGATATTCATCAAATACATAATCAAATATTTAATATTGACATATTAAATATATTTAGTTAAAATAATTAGTATATCATTTATCAAATATATTTTATCAAATATTCAATCAAAGATTTAATAAAAATATTTAAAGTTGAAAATTATATCTGATGTTTAAAAGTATTTTAATGAAATATATTTAACTAAAATTAAAAGCTATAATTAAAATGAGCATTTTCATTATTTAATTTCAAAAAATTTAAATTTTAATATTATTAAATATTTTTCCAAAAATTGAAACTTTATACAATTCTAGTTTTTGTGTCCACCTCCTTGCCAATAAAAAGAATTGGTATCATGCTTCATACATGTGACAACTAAACCTCTATATAACAAATATGAGAGTAAGTTGAATTGTTTAACCTTGAAAAATGCTCCTTGGCTGCTGTGTACAACTATAGTGAACTCAGCACTACTTATGAGTGCTTCCACAAGTACAGACTGGAAGGCAAAGAAGCAAAACAGATGCTCAGAACTCCTGGGAAACAATACTTTCTTACGAAAGCATCAACTGCATCCATACTATCTGACCAATTTAACATGTGGCGTCCAAAGCAGGGGTCCAGGGCAGCGGTCCCCTTTACCTAGCATTCAAATTACAAATGAAGAATAATGGTGACCAGATTGTCAAGGGCCTCATGATCAATGCTAGAGAGTCATCTGACAGTTTAGTAAACAGGGAAAAGGCAAATATATAACAGCTCTCTTTCACTGTTTTTCTCTCTGCTGCAGTCACATCAGCTCCTCTCTGAAGCAAAAATCTAGATGTTAACCCTAAGAGATGACAAAAATCTACTTTGGAAGTACTCTGTCAAGACAAGAGTCCTCATGAAAGAGAAAAAGAAGTCAAATGATATCTTTATAATGTCTTTTGAGAGTCTTCTGCATCTCCAGAAAGAAAGCCTCATTTGGAAAAACAAGATACATATTTATAATCACACAAATAAATTCTGTTATGTATCACACAATGTGTTGGAAAAAATTTTCTGACAAGTGATTTTGCTTCCCTCAGATCCCCATAACTTTAATAAAGTGGTCTAGCTAAGCCTCAATTTATGTCACATAACTTCCCTGCTAAAATACTCTTCAGGAGTCTCTATCACTTGCAAAAGAAAGTTCAAGTTCCTTACTATGGCATCTGTTTCTTCACCATATTTCAGCTGGACCGCTAACCAAGGCCTCCTTGAAGATCTCTCAGCTTCTGCTTGCGCCCTGCTTAATCCATTCTCTCCCCAAACAGCCTGAATGAGAAATGAGATGATGTAGTGACCCCGGCTTAAAAGCCTATCAATAACTCTCTAATGCACATAAGATAAATATAATCTCCTTACTATCACCTACAAGAGGCTGTAAAATTTGGCTCTGCCTGTATATCTCAGACATCCTCTGACACTTCTTGCTCACTATGCTCTACCCTCTTTGGCTTTCTTTCACTTTCCAGACCGTATTAAGCTCCTTTCTACCTTAGGGCTTTTACTCTTGCTGTTGCCTCTCATGTGGAGATCTGGTTTTCTCCGGATCTCCACGTGACTGGCTCCCAGACAGTCCCTCCCTGAACAGTTTTTTTTTTTTTCTCTCTAGTACCTTGTTTCTCATTTGCTTTCTTCATAGTATTGTTCACAATCTATATCTTGTTGATTTCTTATTTAGTAGCTGACATACACTCATTTTTAGTGCAGAAAACTTTTCTGATTTGTTCAGAGTTATATTTCCAACTTTCAGCACAAAACTAACTCTTTAAGAGGTATTGACAACATTTGTCAACATCTACTCTAATTGTTGTTTTTCTTCGTTCACCTGGCTAACTTCTCTCCTCATTCTTTAACCCCAGCACAGGTATTATCTCTCTGAGGCTAAACGTGGTACACTTCCCTTCTGCTTCCGTAGAATCCTCCGCCTTTTTCACATTATTTGCCACTCTTTATGGGCATGTCACCTTCATTTGTCTGCACTTTTAGAAGGAGGAACTATACGGTATTTATCTTTTATCTCCATAAGTTGTTTACAGTGTCTAGTATGCAGCTGTTCAGTAAATGCAGTTAAATTGAATTGAAAGATTAAATGGAATTGAAATTGAAAGGCTACTAGCAAGGAGGTTGTATAAATTCCAAGGCCAGGCTGCCTCGAATCAAAACACAGCTCTAGTACTTACTTATTAAATCACCTTGGGAAAGTCACTTGAACTTGTGCCTCAGTTTCCTTTTTTTTTTTTTTTTTTTTTTTTTTGAGATGGAGTCTCGCTCTGTCGCCCAGGCTGGAGTATAGTGGTGCAACATGGACTCACTGCAAGCCCCCCCTCCCGCGTTCGCACCATTCTCCTGCCTCAGCCTCCCGAGTAGCTGGGACTACAGGCTCCCGCCGCCACGCCCGCCTAATCTGTTGTTTTTTTTTTTTTAATTTTTAGTACAGAAGGGGTTTCACCCTGTTAGCCAGGATGGTTTCTCTGACTTCGTGATCCACCTGCCTCGGCCTCCCAAAGTGCTGGGATTACAGGTGTGAGCCACCACGCCCGGCCTTGTGCCTCAGTTTCGTAATCCATAAAATGGAGCGAAAGACAGGAGCTATTTCATAGGTTGTTGTGAAGATTAAATTACTTAATACATGTATTTAAGTGTTACATGTTTAGTCAGCATTTAATAAATGTTAGCTGTGCTTTTATATGAAATGTTTCTCATAATCCTTTTCCTTTTCTAGGACAACTGGAACAAATAAAAGAAGTTCTTCCAATATCTTTTCTCATGTAACAGTAATGAACTTTAGTTTATGGCAAATTTGTGATTATCTTGGCACCAGCCTCTTTTCTAATTGGGCACACATACATAAATCGTGACTTTAGCTGCTTGACTGTTGTGTAACTTAAGGAGTATGTATATTGCCAGTCTGTGCCACTTGGCAGCTTAAAAATTTTAATTTAATTTATTTAAAAAGGGAGAAATGCATACATGTGAGACTAGTACTATGTAAATATGCTTAAATCTATCCCCATATGTTTTATTCAAAATGTTTTACACTGTTAAGTAGAAAAAGAAAACAGATCTGATCATATATCACCTCCCTGCTCAAAATTTTTCTATAGGTTTCAGAATAGGAAAAAAAGTTTAAAATGCCTAAAAAGACCCTTAAAAAAATAAAACGAGCAAAGGCAATGAAACAATAACTTTAAAAGACAGAGAAAGGACAAATAATCTTATAAAATAATGTTTATTAGTAATCAAAGAAAAGCAAATCAAATCCATGTTATATCTTTTATCTACCAAGTGGAAATATTTTGTAAAATGAATGTTCAGTGTAGCCAAGAATGCAAAGAAATCCACACTCCTACACCGTATTGCTGGGAAAGCAATTTGGTCTAAGCTGTAGAAAAAAAAAAATTGGAAATAGGTACCAAGAGCCTTTAAAAATTCACAAGTTGTGGACTTAAAATTTATTTTCCACAAATAGCATGAGAAAATAATCAAAAGTTTTTAAAAAGTTATGATACATATTTTTAGTTTCATCTTACTTATAATAATAAAACATTGAAAATAGCTTAATGTCTGGCTAATTTACAGTAAATCTACACAATAAGATATTATGCAAGTACATAAAGGTTGTCTTTGAAGCATATATGATGACATCAAAAAATATTTGTGTTTTGTACTATTTATGTTAAAGGAGGTATACTCATGTGTCCCTTAATGATGGGGATGTACTTTAAGAAATGCGTCATTAGGTGATTTTGCCATTGTGTGAACATCATGGAGTGTACCTTCCTTACAAAGGAAGGAAATCAGTATTTTGGAGATATTGGAGCCTACTACACACCTAGGCTACATGGTATAGCCTATTGCTTCTAGGCTACAAACTTGCACAGCATGTTAATGTACTGAATACTATAGGAAATTGTAGCACAAATCACTAGGCATAGGAATTTTTCAGCTTTGCTATAATCTTATAGAACAAGTTTATATTTAATTCATCATTGACTGAGACATTATGTGATGCATGACTTTATATAAATGAATTATATATATATATAAAATGACAATTACACAATTACATAATGTACATATATATGTGTGTATGTATTGCGTTTATGAAAGGAAACATTAAAATATTAACAATGGGATCACATATAGATGTTAGGGTAAAAAAGCTGATTTGTTCTTGTTATTACTTCTACATTTATACAGTTTTCAACCACAAGCATATGGCATAATTCACTTTGATTTTTATTTTCTCATTTTCAATTTCTGTGGATTCATAGATAGTAGACATACATATTTATGGGGTACATGACTTTTTTTTTTTTTTGAGGCCAAGTTTCCCTCTGTCACCCAGGCTGGAGTGCTGTGGCATGATTGCAGCTCACTGCAACCTCTGCCTCCCATGTTCAAGTGATTCTTATGCCTCAGCCTCCCAAATAGCTGGGATTACAGGTGTTTGCCACCATGCCTGGCTAATTTTTGTATTTTTAGTAAAGACAGCGTTTTGCCATGTTAGCCAGGCTGGTCTCAAACTCCTGACCTCAGGTGATCTGCCCACCTAGGACTCCCAAAGTGCTGGGATTACAGGTGTGAGCCACCATGCCCAGTTTGGGGGGCATGTGTGATATCTTGATACAGACATGCAACATGTAATAATCACATCATGGCAAATGTGGTATCCATTTCATCAAGAATATATCCTTAGTAGTATAAACAATCCAATTATACTCTTTTAGTTATTTTAAAATGTACAGTTATTTTGACTATAGTCACCCCATTGTACTATCAAATACCAGGCTTTATTCATTCTTTCTATTTATTTACCACTAACCATCTCTTCCTGCCCTCCCCACCCCTTCTACTCTCTGTCTCCATGTGTTCAATTGTTCTGATTTTTATATCCCACAAACAAATGAGAATATGTGATGTTCGATTTTCTATGCCTGACTTATTTCACTTAACATAATGACCACCAGTTCCACCCATGTTGTGGCAAATGACAAGGTCTCATTCTTTTTTTATGGCTGAATAGTATTTTATTATGTAATAGGTGCCACATTTTCTTTATCTATTCATCTGCTGATGAAAATCTACATTGCTCCAAAATCTTGACTATTGTCAACAGTGCTGCAAAAAACATGGGAGTGCAGATATCTCTTCAAAATACTGATTTCCTTTCTTCAGGGTATATATGCAGCAGTGGGACTGCTGTATCATATGGTAGCTCTATTTTTAGTTTTGTGAGGAACATCTGAACTGTTCTCCGTAGTGGTTGTACTAATTTACATTCCCACCAACAGTGTACATGACCAGCATTTATTATTGCCTCTTTTGGATGAAAGTCATTTTAACCAGGGTGAGATTATATGTCATTGTAGTTTTGATTTGCATTTCTCTAATGATCAGTGCTGCTGAGCACCTTTTCATATGCCTATTTGCCACTTGTATGTCTTGTTTTGAGAATTGTCTATTCAAATATTTTGTCCATTTTTAATTAGATTATTGGAATTTATAGTAATAAATTCCTAGAGTGTTCCTATAGAGTTGTTTGAGCTTCTTATATATTCTGGTCATTAATCCCTTATCAGGTTGGTAGTAATATGGTTTGGCTCTGTCTGCCCACCCAAATCTCATCTTGTAGCTCCCGTAATTCCCATGTGTTGTGAGAGAAACTCTGTGGGAGATAATTGAATCATGGGGGCAGGTCATTCCTGTGCTGTTCTTGTGATAGTGAATAAGTCTCATGAGATCTAATGGTTTTAATAATGGGAGTTTCCCTGAACAAGCTTTCTCTTTGCCTGCCACCATCCATGTAAGATGTTACTTGCTCCTTCTTGCCTTCTGCCATGATTGTGAGCCCTCCCCAGTCATGTGGAACTATAAGTACAATTAAACCTCTTTTCTTCCCAGTCTTGGGTATGTCTTTATCAGCAGCATGAAAATAAACTAATACAGTAAATTGGTACCAATAGAGTGGTGAATTGCTGAAAAGATACTTGAAAATGTGGAAGTGACTTTGGAACTGAGTAACAGGCAGTGGTTGAAACAGTTTGTGGGGGTTCAGAAGAAGAATGGAAAATTTGGGAAAGTTTGGAACTTCCTAGGGACTTGTTAAAATGGCTTGGCCCAAAATGCTGATAATGATATGGACAATAAAATCTAAGCTGAGGTGGTCTCAGATGGAGATAAGGAACTTGTTGGGAACTGGAGCAAAGCTGACTCTTGCTATGTTTTAGCAAAGAGACTGGTGGCATTTTACCCCTGCTCTAGAGATTTGTGTAACTTTAAACTTGAGAGAGATGATTTAGGGTATCTGGTAGAAGAAATTTCTAAGAGGTGGCTTGGGTGCTGCTAAAGACATTTGATTTTATAAGAGAAGCAGAGCATAAAAGTTCAGAAAATTTGCAGCCTGACAATGAGATAGAAAAGAAAATCCCATTTTCTGAGAATAAATTCAAGCTGGCTACATAAATTTGCATAAATAATGAGAAGCTGAATGTTAATCACCAAGACAATGGGAAAAATGTCTTCAGGGTGTGTCAGAGGTCTTCACAGCAGCCCCTCCATCACAGATTTGGAGACCTAGGAGAGAAAAATGGTTCTTGGGCAAAGCCTAGGGACTCCTGCTCTGTGCAGCCTAGGATCTTGGTACCCTGTGTTTCAGTTGCTCCAGTCATAGCTAAAAGGGGCCAAGGTACAGTGTGGGCTGTTGCTTAAGAGGGTGAAAGCCCCAAGTCTTGACAGTTTCCATGTGGTATTGAGCCTGCGGGTGCACAGAAGTCAAGAACTGGGGTTTGGGAACCTTCACCTAGATTTCAGAGGATGTATGGAAATGCCTGGATGTTCAGGCAGAAGTTTGCTGCAGGGATGGGGGCCCTCATGGAGAACCTCTGCTAGTGCAGTGCAGAAGGGAAATGTGGGGTTGGAACCCCCACACAGAGTCCCTACTGGAGAACCACTTAGTGGAGCTGTGAGAAGGAGGTCACCTTCCTCCAGACCCCAGAATGGTAAATCCACTGATAGCTTGCACTGTGCACCTGGAAATGCCACAGACACTCAATGCCAGCCTGTGAAAGTGGCCTGGAGTGGGGCTATAACCTACAAAGACACAGGGGCAGGGCTTCCCAAGACTATGGGAACCCACCTCTTGCTTCAGCGTGACCTGAATGTGAGACATGGAGTCAGTCAATGCAGATCATTTGGAACTTTAAGATTTGACTCCCCTGCTGGATTTCGGACTTGCATGGGGCCTGTAACCCCTCTGTTTTGGCCAATTTCTCCCATTTGGAATGGGAGAAATGCTAGTACCCACTGCCTGTGCCCCCATTGTATCTAGGAAGTAACTAATTTGCTTTTGATTTTACAGGCTCATAGGTGGAGGGACTTTCCTTGTCTCAGGTGAAACTTTGGACTGTGGACTTTTGAGTTAATGCTGAAGTGAGTTAAGACTTTGGGGGACTGTTGCAAAGGCATGATTGGTTTTGAAATGTGAAGACATGAGATTTGGGAGGGGCCAGGGGCAGAATGATACAGTTTGGCTCTGTGTCCCCACCCAGATCTCATCTTGTAGCTCCCATAATTCCCACATGCTGTGGAAGGGACCTGTGGGAGATAATTGAATTATCAGGGCAGGTCTTTCCTGTGCTGTTCTTGTAATAGTGAATATGTCTCATGAGAACTGATGGTTTTAAAAATGGGTGTTTCCCTGCGCAAGCTCTCTCTTTGCCTGCCACAATCCATGTAAGAGGTGATTTGCTTCTCCTTTCCCTCCACCATGATTGTGAGGCCTCCCAGCCACGTGGAACTGCAAGTCCATTAAAACTTTTTCTTTCTAATCTCAGGTATATCTTTACCAGCAGTGTGAAAATGTACTAATACAGGTAGTTTGTAAATATTTTCTTCCATTCTGTGGGTTTTCTCTTCACTTGATTGTTCCCTTTGCTGTGCAGAATCTTTTTAACTTGATGTGATCCCATTTTCCCATTTTTTTTTTTCTGGGCTTGTGGGTATTACTCAAGGAGTCTTTTCCCAGTTCAGTATCCTGGAGAGTTTTCCCAATGTTTTCTTTCAGTAGTTTCATAGTTTGAAGTATTCAATTTAAGTCCTTATTTCATTTTCATTTGGTTTTTGTATATAGCAAGACATAAGGGTCTACTTTCATTCTTCTGTATATGGATATCCAGTATTTCCAGCACCATTTATTGGAGACTATCTTTTTCGCCAGTGTATTCTTGGGACTTCTGTTGAAAATGAGTTCTGTAGGTGTATGAACTTGTTTCTGGGCTCTCTATCTTGTTTCATTGGTCTATGTGTATGTTTTTATGTCAGTATCATGCTGTTTTGGTGACTATAGTCTGTAGTATAGTTTTAAGTCAGGTCATATGATTCCTTCAGGTTTGTTAATTTTTCACAGAATAGCTTTGGCTATTCTGGGTCTTTTGTGGTTTGATATAAATTTTAGAATTGTTTATTCTATTTCTATGAAGAATGTTATTGGTATTTTCATAAAGATTACATTGAATCTCTAGATTTGTTTTGGTAGTATGGACATTTTAATAATATTGACTTTTCCAATTGATGAACATGGAATGTCTTTCCATTTTGTTGTGTTCTCTTCAATTTCTTGCATCAGTATGTTACAGTTGTCATTGTAGAGATCTTTCACTTATTTGGTTAATTCCCAGGTATTTAATTTTCTTTGTGGCTATTGTAAGTGGCATTACTTTTTTTTTTTTTTTCAGATTGCTCACTCTTGTCATATAGAAATGCTACTGATTTTTGTAGGTTGATTTTGTATCCAGCAAATTTACTGAATTTGTTTATTAGCTCTAATAGTTTTTTGATGGAGTCTTTAGGTTTTTTCAAATATATAATTACATTATCTACAAACAAGGATAATTTGACTTCTTCCTTTCCAATTTGAATGCCCTTTATTTCTTTGTCTTGTCTAATTGCTATAGCCACAACTTCCAGTACTATGCTGAACAACAGTGATGAAAGTGGGCATGCTTGTCTCGCAGATCTTAGAGAAAATGCTTTCAGCTTTTCCCTCTTCTATATGACACTAGTTATGAATCTGTAATATGCACCTTTTATTATGTTGCAGTATGTTCCTTCTACACTCAGTTTTTTTGATTTTTTAATTACGAAGGATGTTGAATTTTGTCAAGTGCTTTTCCAGCATCAATTAAAATGATTACATGATCTTTGTTCTTCATTCTGTTGATATGATGTATAACACTGATTCATTTGCATATGTTGAACCATCATTGTATCCCAGGGAAAAAACCCACTTGATTATGATGAGTGATCTTTTTAATATAACATTAAATTCAGTTTGTTGGTGTTTTGTTGTGGATTTTTGGATCTTTATTCATCAGAGATATTGGCCTGTAGTTTTCCTTTTTTGTTTTATCTTTGTCTGGTTTTGGTATCAGGGTAATACTGGCCTTGTCAAATGAGTTTGGAGTTCATCCTCCTCTATTCTTCAGAATAGTTGAGTAGCATTGGCATTAGTTCTTCTTTAGGTGTTTGGTAGAATTCAGCAGTAAATCCATCAGATTCTGGGCTTTTCTTTACTGAAAGATATTTTATTATGGTTTCAGTCTTGTTTCTTGCTGTTAGTCTGCTTAGGTTTTGTATTTCTTCATGGTTCAGTCTTAGTAGGTAGTACGTGTTTAGAAACTTATTCATTTCCACTGGATTTTCCAATTTATTGGCATGTAGATGCTCATAGTAGCCAATAATGATCTTTTGGATTTCTGCAATATCAATCGTAATGTCTTCTTTTTCATCTCTGATTTTATTTACTTGGGTCTTCTCCCCTTTTTCTTCATTAGTCTGGCTGATGGCATCGTTTTTTAATCAGAAAAAAAATAGTATAATTAAAGTTAATATGAAAATGTTTACGTTGGCATATAACACTCCATAATTCAGCACAATCTACCTTACTATAACACTACATTCCAGTCATATCATAGAAACTATTAGAATTCCAGTGCAGAATTTGATACAAATTATCACCCTACAAAGATTCAAAAGTTTTAGTGACTTTACAGAGCAACTGATCTTTTTTTTTTTTTTTGACAAGCATGTTATTATTTTCATCTCAACTAATGATTTTGAATAACCAGAGCTCTAACCGTAGGGTCTAGAACAGTGCCCAGGGAACAATATGAGTTCAATAAATATTTGTTAAAAAATTAAACAATTTAATAAATGAACTTTACTAGCTGAACAAAATGGGACACTGGATCTTCTTTCAAAATTTAGCAATTTTCCATAAGTGAACTTTTATGCAGACCCAGCCTGATACTGAGAAGAAACGCTGAACCAGTTGCTCAAGGTTCTTCTTAAGTTCTAATCTGTGACTTTGGAGAAAAATCACTGAGCCACTTTGGGCCTTGGTTTCTGCAAGTATAAAGGAGGTTAAAATTTCTGCCTATTCCACAAAACTTATTGTTATTCCTAAATGAAATAGCATACTATACTTAACAAGCATTCAATCAGTATTTGTTAAATAAATGAGAGTTTCAACATGTTAGAAAACTGTAGAAACATAAGCAATTATTAGAAGTGTTAACCAATGTAAATATATTGATAATAAAAAGTAAGCAAATCTGTGATGCAATTGGGAGACGTGTCCTTATGACACCAAAACCAAAAGCTGTAATTTGATCTTCCTACACTCTTCTGTCCATTTTATAATAAATGGCCACTCTTATTAAACTTACTGAACAAAAGGTTATAATTACTTTCAGAAAAGCTAAAAATGTCTTTTATGTTTTACCACAGATAAGGGAACTTGTAGGTATCAATTTTTCTCTATGTGTGTGAAGCAAGTAGAATTCAAATTTTTGTTTCAATGTGACTCACTTTTTTTCATTCTGAAGAGCCAAAGCCAAATATCTGTTTTTTCAGCATACTTGAATTGAACTTTTTATCATTATTCTTAATAAGAATATATTACATTTGTTTAGCACCATTATGTATGTCAAAATATAGCTAGAATTAACTAAAATGTTTAGGAATTTTGCAATCTAGTAGTTAAACATAGACAACATTAAGAATTAAATTATAAAAGCTTTGTGTGTATATAGATACACTAAATAAAATATAATAAATTATATTAAAATGATAATAAATACTCAAACTGCATCACTTCCCAATGATTTTATTTTACCATTATCTATAATCTTGAGTTTATGTCTATTTAATCTCTGTGGTAAAAATACTATACAATACTGTGTTACAACTCCATGTTCAGTGACATCACATTGGTAGTGTGAAATTAGCCATGATGAGAGTATCTATACCACTAAAATTGGCAAACACTATAAATCATGGCTTTATTTATCACTTTGTTGATTGTCTATATTTAAGAGAATTCTGGGAAAAACTTTAATAATGACTACATTTAAATGTGTGCCATGTTTATCACTGTTACATTGTGGATAGCACAAAAAATTGTGAGACTATTCATTGAATATTTGAAAGCTATTATCTCATTCAGTGAAGAAGTCATTTCTGTCACTAATAAAGGAGTGAATTTCCAACATATGTCTTTATTGCTTCATTTTGTATTACCTATGGATGTAAATGAAAATATCAACTAACACTTATGTCAGGACTGCATTAATTTATCAATAGCAGCCATAGATTGCAATAATTCTGCAAGAGTTGGCAAAAATCAAAGAAAGCATTCGGTGAGAATCAATTATCTGTATGAAATGTATAACAAAGAGTGTATATAATTATTATTTGTAAATTATGTGCTACACATCTTTTATATCAGTGAAATTTATAATAAACTCGTGTATGTATGACTGTCCACACATTTTTAGGACATTGGTTGTTAAACATCTACCAGTGAGAGAATTCTGGAAAGGTGGAAGAGTAGGAAGCACCAGGAATCTGTCTTCCCACCTAGACAACATTTGCTTTGGCAGAATCTGTCTGATGGAAATATTTTGGAATTTTGGGGTCTGTTGGCTTCCAGGATCAGGCTTGGATGGTAAATTGTGGTTACTTTTGGTCAATTTTAGCAAAGGAGTGTCTTCTCATTCCCCATCCCAGCTCAGTGGCAGGCAACTGTGCACTGTTTCTAGAGCAACCTGCACACAGTTTGGGGAAGCCAGAGTGGGTAAAAAAGGACCCTGTCCTCCAAATGTTAGGAATCTGTGCTCTGTTCATTGGTTGCTGCTCCTGATCACAGAGGTGTGTACAAATAAGCAGGCAGCTATTGTTTTTCCATCATCCCTCATTGTTACAAGTCTCTCCCCTTCCAGCTGAAGTGACTTTCAGGGCATTTAAAGAGCTAATGCCTTTGTTTCTACTTTATTATTTTTTTTCTTTTCCTCCTTTGAGAGCCGGACATTAAAGACTAGGTCATGCCAAAGCTGCTGCATATATAGGGAAAATTAGACAGTGATTATGCCCAGGGGAAGGCATGGGCTCTGAAAAGACATTAAGTTTACATCTCAGGCCAATTGATGGCATGGAGAGAGCCTACAACAATTTTTAAAAATAACCAAAAGCAATAGCAAAAACAGCAAATTCTGGAAAAGAGAGAGAATATAATTTTCAGACTGAACACACTATTAGATCCTAATGCACAATTTTTAGCCAAAAAAAAAAAAAAAAAATCACAAGACATACAAAAAAATAGAAAAGTATGACACATTAAGAAAATCAACATAAACTGTTCCTGAAAAAGACCTGATGGCAGATAATTTAAACAAAGACTTTAAAACAACTGTCTTAAAAATGGTCAAAGTACTTAAGCAAGATGTGTGAAAAGATAAGATAAGAAAATGATGTATAAACAAAATGGAAATACCAAGAAAAAGACAGAAAACTTAAAAAGAAATTAGAAAGAAATTCTGGAGTGAAAAAGTAAAATAATTGAAATAAAAAAATTCACTACAGGAACTCAAAGGAAGATCTGAGCAGGCAAAACAATTATCAACTAACTTGAAGATAAGATCTTGGAAATGATTAAGTCTGAGGAACAGAAGTGAAAAAGATTGAAGAAAAGTAAATAGAGCTTAAGGGATCTATGGGAACCAGTAAGTGGGCCAATATATGCATTATGAGAGTCAAAAGAGGAGAAGAGAGGCAAGGGTCAGAGAGCATATCTGAAAATAATGGCAGAAAACTTTTCAAATTTTATGAAATACATGAACATAAACCTTCAAGAAAATGAATAAATTCCAAATGATATGAACTTAAAGAGACCCACACTAAGACACACTATAATCAAACTCTCAAAAGACAAACACAAAGAAAGAATCTCGAAAGCCAAAAGACAGAAGTGATTTATCATATGCAAGTGATCCTCAACAAGCTTATCACCAGATTTCTCATCAGAAATTTGGAAGCTAGAAGGCAGTGGGCCAACATAGGCAAAATGCAAAAAGAAAAAACCTGTCAACCAAGAATCCCGTATCTGCCAAAACTGTTCCTCAGTATGCTGGTTCCTGAAAAAGTTAAAAATGAAATTGCCATATATTGTGTTTTGAATGTGTCTCCCAAACACATGTGCTGGAAACTTAATATCCAATGCAACAGTGTTGGGAGGTAAGATCAAATAGGAGGTGTTTAGATTATGAGTGCTCCACCCTCATAAATGGATTAATGCCAAGTATAAGAGGGCTTGAGGCTGTGAGTTTGATCTCTTGCTCTCCCTCATTCTGTCTTTGTCCTTCTGCTATGGGATGATCCTGCAAGAAGGTCCTCACCAAGTGTTGGCCCCTAGATCCTGAACTTCCCTGCCTTCAGAATTGTGAACCAATTAATTTCCGTTCATTATAATTACCCAGTTAGGGTATTTTGTTATAGCAGCACAAAATGGACTAAGATTCCACATAATCCAGAAATTCCACTTCTGGATATATGCCCACATGAATTAAAAGTAGTAGCAGTAGGCCGGGTGTGGTGGCTCACGCCTGTAATCCCAGGACTTTGGGAGGCCAAGGCAGGTGGATCACTTGAGGTCAAAGGTTCAAGATCAGCCTGGTCAACATGGTGAAACCCCATCTCTACTAAAAATACAAAAAAAAAAAAAAATTAGCAGGGCATGCTGGTGTGTGCCTGTAGTCCCAGCTACTTGGGAGGCTGAGGTGGGAGAATTCTTTCAACCCAGGAGGCAGAGGTTGCAGTGAGCCAAGATTGTGCCACTGCACTCCAGCCTGGGTCACAAAGTGAGACTCTGTCTCAAAAAAAAAAAAAAAAGGAAAGAAAAAATTCTGATATATGCTACCTCATGAATGAACCCTTGAGGACGTTATGCTAAGTGAAATCATTCAGTCACAAAAGGTAAATACCATACAATTCCACTAATATAAGGTATTTTGAATAGTTAAATCATAGAGACAAAAAGTAAAAATGTCACAGGCTCTTTGGGGTGTTGCTTCACCAGCTGGAAGCCTCAGTAACTAGTGGTGCCTTTGTCCAAGTTTTGTTCTGACCCACTGATCACATTCGGCTCAGCAGGCTGAGCTTGGCTTATGCTCCCAGCCTGGATTGCATGCCTGCCAAGGGCAAACAGGGTGTTGAGGTGTGTGTGAGTGAGTGAGCATGGGGTCCAGCCACTGTGCACAGGCCGGGCATAGGCATTGGCTCCCTGGTGAGGCCGCAGCTGGACCAGGCATACCATAAGCAGCTTCCATGGCTGACACCGGGGAATGTGGTGACACCCAAAAGCTTGGAAATGCCAGGAACCACCAAGCCCTAAAAGGGCATCACAGCCCTGACTGGGGAAACTCCTAGGTCTGGACTCCCCAGAGGGCCACAGCTCTTTTCCCCTTCTCTCTTCTACCCTTGTTGCACACAACACATGGAGCAAGGGACATGTTTCAGAATTGTGTTACAGCTTTTTTTAGCTCTGCCATTCCACGAGTCCTGAGTTCTTGTCCTGTATCCAGGAAGAATGAGGTACACAGACAAGTGGAGGGTGAGCAAGATGAAGAGGAACTTTATTGAGGACAATTTAAAGGAGACCAGCAGTGGGTTGCTCCTCTCTGTAGCCAGGGTGTCCAGACAAGCGTTCAGCTCTCGGCAGAGAAGGTAGCTCTTCTCTGCAGGCAGGTTGTCCCATGGTCTCCCTGCTCTCAGCAGAGAGGAGACCCTAGAGTGAACAGCTCCTTTTTGCAATCCTAACATCTTTTCTGGTCTGGCTGAGTCTGGAGCTTTTTATGGACCTCAGTGGGGAGGAAGGGTGTGCCTATTGGTCCACAGGGGGCTATGAGCAGGCCCGGAAAAAGCATCACAAGTTCCCACTCCAGTCCACAGGACCGGCAGTCCAGCCCCCAGGCTTCAGGCCTTCCCTGGCTGGAAGGTAAGGCTTCAGGAGGGACCCACCCGCTTCCATCCAGGAGCCTTTCTGCCTCTTGCTGTGGTTCATGACGCCCAGGCTGTTTGTGACACAGGGCACCTGCGGGCCAGTACCGAGCTGCCCTCAGCTCCCCCAGGGCCTCCCTCCTGTGATCGTCAGTGCCCAAAGTCTGGAGGGGGCCAAGGTGTCAGGGGACTGGTGTGTCAGAGCTGCCCCAAGCATACGCACACCCAGCCGGGCTGCCACAGAGCCCAGTCTTGGCCTCAAGCTTGCTCCGAGATCAGAGTGGGCGCTGGGGGGTGGGGAGAGGCCAAGCAGTAGGAGCAGACACCTCTGAGCCTTTGGGGGAAATGCGGAGACCTTCCAGGGCCACCAAGAGTGCAGTGATGCCTAAGTCCATACCCGCAGCCGGGCGGCTGCAGCTGCGCCCTGAAGAGCAGGGAGCCTGCCTGCTTCTGGCCCCCAACAGCGCAAGGAGGCCCACCCAGGTACACAGCTGCAACTTAGCTGGCTGCAGCTGCGCCTGCGAGAGTGAGGTTCCTGCCTGCCCCCAGATCCTGCCGGCTCCATGGAGTGTGGCACCACCGCAGGCTCATCTCGACCTTAGGGCTCCTCTCTACCTGTCCCTCTGTGCCCCACCGCATGGCTCCCTCACCTGCAGGCAACTCCTCCTGGCCTCATTGTGGTTGATCCCAGGGCAGTGCGCTCTGGGGGACTGCCCACCTCTTCGCTGGATATTCCCCACAGTGGCAGCAGGCAAGGTGCAGGTAGCGCGGTGGCCCTGACTAACGCTGCACAAACGAAGCCTACGCTCTCAGGGCCAGCTCCATGAGTCCCGGCTGTGGCTTTGGCTGTGCCTTTGTGTCCGTAGGGGCTGGAAGCCGGCAGGAACCTCACCCTGCCAGGCGCAGGGGCAGCCAAGTTGCAGCTGGGAACCCGGGCCTCCCTATGCTGTTGGTGTTTGTGGGCTCCCGGGATGCGGCAGGGAGAGGGGTTGTGGCCGTGGTGGAGGCTCCGGCCTTGGGTCTCGCCCTGCCATGTAAGGGTGGAGAGGATGGCAGGGCACAGGGAACACAGGGCACAAGGGTCCCACTACCGCCACTACTGCTCCCATAGCTGCTCCTGCCGTCACCAGTGGTGCCTCCCCACTGCAGCCAGCCTGATGGCAGCAGCCGCTCCAGATGGTCCACCACTGTAATCAGATTGGTGGTTATCAAGGGTTCTGCCAAGAGGTTGCAGAGAGGACAGAAAGGAGTGAATGAAGAGTTACTGTTTAATAGATACAGAATTTCTGTTATACAGTATGAAAAGAGTTATGGAAATGGATGGCGATGATGGTTGTACAATATTATAAATGTATTGAATACTATGAAACTGTACACTAAAATGATTAAAATTATAAATTTTGTGTTAACGTACATTTACCACAATGAAAAAAATTTCAAAAAAAAATCAGTATGCCACTATCATTTAATGACAATAATGTAATAATATGGTAGAACTTAGAAAAACAATGCATGTTGGGTTATGATCTCTATCAGTTAGTGACAATGTGTATTTAATGTCCTATTATGCTGGAAGGTATCCTAAAATATACCTTTCTCAGACTTCAGTCTAAATGCCAGTTTATCTCAGTTGTGTTTCTATCGCTTCCCATAACGATCATGAATCCCAGCAGTTTGTTCCAGGCTGCAGAGAGTATCAGACACAAACCTCGTGTGCTGCTGGGATTTTCTCCCCTGTTGCTCTGACCTGGCTGCCAAGGATATCAGCTATCCATAACCACTCTTATGCCAAACTGAAGTATTGAACCTGGATGGCTTTCATGCCTCACATGCCAAGCCTGTGAATGCCAATTTGCCCTCCACTTGTGCATATGTATGAAATACCACACCTTAGAGTGCAGAATCTGGTTTTCCAGTCCATCACTGAGGGGCTGGATCACTTAATTCAAAACTGAATTGTTGGCCGGGCGCGGTGGCTCAAGCCTGTAATCCCAGCACTTTGGGAGGCCGAGACGGGCGGATCACGAGGTCAGGAGTTCGAGACCATCCTGGCTAACACGGTGAAACCCCGTCTCTACTAAAAAATACAAAAAAACTAGCCGGGCGAGGTGGCGGGCGCCTGTAGTCCCGGCTACTCGGGAGGCTGAGGCAGGAGAATGGCGTAAAAACCCGGGAGGCAGAGCTTGCAGTGAGCTGAGATCCGGCCACTGCACTCCAGCCTGGGCGACACAGCGAGACTCCGTCTCAAAAAAAAAAAAAAAAAAAAAAAAAAAAAAAAACTGAATTGTTGTCATTGGAACTTAACCATGGGAAACAGGAGGCAGGATGAAGCCAAACAGATAAAGTTTCCTTCCTTTCACCTTTCCATGAGCTACTGAAGATTCCTCCATCCAGCCTTCCAGAGAAGTCCCAGTGTTTAGCTAGTTCATCTGCTGAGCAACATATATATCTCATAGCAGTTGGTCATAAGCAGTAGTCAGTATGGTAACCAATCATATCACATTGCTCGTGTTAGTCTGTTTCGTATGGCTATAAAGGAATACTTGAGACTGTGTAATTTATGAAGAGAAGAGGTTTATTTGGCTCACGGTTTTGCAGCCTGTGCAAGCATGGCACTAGCATCTGCTTGGCTTCTGGCGAGCCTTCAGGAAGCTTTTACTCATGGCAGGAGGCAAAGGGGGAGCAGGAGTGTCCTATGGCAAGAGAGGGGGCAAAGGAAAGAAGAGAGGGTCCTAGATTCTTTTTAACAATCAGATGCTGCAGTAACTAATAGCACAAGAGCTCACTAGTTACCATGGGAAGAGCACCAAGCCATTCACAAGTGATCTGCCCCCAGGACCCCAACACCTCCCATTAGGCCCTATCTTCCACATGGGGGGGTCACATTCAACATGAGATTTGGAGGGAACAAAGATCCAAACTGTATCAGCTTCGAATTCCTCCATTCCTCACTTCCCTTTCTCCTTACCCCACTTGCACCTCCCACATAAGCATCTACACTATTTTCTATGGCTCTGTTTTCTAGGGAATCTGAAATTTAGCTAATAACATCTTCATTTCCAGGAATCCATATATATTAGTTTCCTATCCCTCTGATAACAAATTATCACAAGCTCTACCACAGAAATTAACTCTTTCAAAGCTCCAGAGGCCAGAAATCCAAAATCAATATGTCAGCAGGCTTATTCCGCCTCTGAAGGATCTGGGAGAGAATCTCTTCTTTGCCTGTCCCAGCTTCTGGTGGCTTCAGGAGTTCCTTGGCCTGTAGCCACACAACTCCATCTCTGCCTTTATGATCACATTGCCTCCTCCTCTTCAAAAATGCATCTGTCTCTCTCTCTGTCTCTTAGAAAGATACATGTGGTGGCATTTAGTGCTCACCAGAATAATCCAGGATAAACGCTCCCTCTCAAGATCTTTAATTTAATCAATCACGTCCTTAGCCATATAAAGTAATATTCAGAGGTCCCAGAATTAGTACATGGACATATCTTTTTGGAGGGCACTGTTTAGCTCACTACACCATGAAAACAAATATGATTTTGCTTCTAGTCCCAAATCAGTTATATAATAGTAACTGGGAATATTTTTTAATACTAGATACTTTTTGTAAATTTTGCAGATCATGATACTCTTCTGGCAGCATAATTAGATATACATTTATTTCAACAAAATGCAAAAATCAAGCACAAGAAAAAGAAAATTAAACAATACAAAAGTTTTTATCCACTAAAACATTAGGGTCATATCAACTGCTCCAATATGCACAATAGATAATGACTGACTTTGAAATGCATAGTGTTTTGAAGTCGTTTGGAAAAAAAAGTGGTTTGGAGGAAAAGAAATTACAATATTTAAAGTAACTTTTTTAAGGCAGCTGCTTCAGGTTTTTCTTCTTCTTTATAGTGTTTTTCTTTACAAAAAAGGTTTTGGCTTCATTTCTGCCTTTTTAAAAAAAGAAAGCAAGCAAGCTAGTGTGACGGGTTACTGTGTGTGTGGTGGCGTGGGGGTGTGGAAAGGAGGACGAGGTGGCAGGCTCTCTACAGTGAACAGCTGTGGTGTGCCTGAGCTGAGGGTGGCCACTAATGTTACACTGTATAAGATCTCAGCATAAATTCCAGCTGTGATCAGGTACTCTCCTCTTCCATCCACAGTGTGTACAAAAGGAATTGTTATCAGTTGCATATTTGAATTCCACATGCACTTTTATTTATTTGTAAGTATCTTCAATTTTTCTTCTTCAATTTACCTTATAAAAATAAGCTCCCTTCTCTGGGCTGGGGGGATAATCCTGGCACAAAATAATATGATGTGTTTATATTTGAGGTTCTAAATATAATTCAGACCATGCTCATCTATCATTGTCTCATTTATCATTTATTCTTTGTACTGTATTACAATTATGGCATCTAGGAGAGAAGCAGATTTTCTGACTCCTAAATACCCCTGAGTTTTTTCCTTGCTCACTGAGCAGGAAATTTTTTTTATTTATAAAATGTATTTTTATAAATAAAATACATTTAACTCACTGGGTTGTAGATTTCTGTTATGCAATTTTCAATTTACAGGTATAAGTTAGTTATCATTAGAAACTGATAACAATTTGTGTGAGCAGAGTCATTTAGGAAGGAAAGGCTTCTATTTTTGAAATCTTTATAGTAATTCATAATTTAATAAATATATTTTATAACTTAAGTTTCTCATATTACCTAAAATGACTGTGATTATAGGTAGGTTACCCTTTCCTAACTCCTGGAACTCAAGTATCAACAAGTTTAATTTTATAAAACAGACATATCTTTGTCTCATCTCTTGTTATTTTCATGTAGCAGCCCCACTGTACATTTATTGGGAGTGCACCTTAATGCTTTGAACCAGTCTTACACAGGCCATTATAGTCAGCCTTCTCAATCCCCCTCATGAATATTTGAGTAAGTTGTTTCCAACAGAGTGCAAAACACTACATGACAACATTGGAGGCCCCAACTTCTTTGATAAATGATGATATTTTATTACAATAGTCCTACCTTCAAAGAGAGTTCTGGGAACCTGGAACGCCTTGGTGGTATACCTGGGCCGTGTATATGTTGACCCTTGAACAACTGGAGGGTTAGGACCACAAACAACTGTGCTTTCAAATATCCACATACAACTTTTGACTCCCCAAAAACTTAACTACTAATAGCCTACTGTGACTGGAGTTTTATTGATAATATAAGCAATGAATTAACACATATTTGTATATTCCATGTATTATATACTGTGTTCTTAAAATAAGCTAGAGAAAAGAAAAATGTTATTAAGAAAATTATAAGGAAGAGAGAATATATTTACTAAGGGAAAGTGGATCATCATAAAGGTCTTCATCCTTGTCTTCTTCATATTGAGTAGGCTGAGGAGAAGGAGGAAGAGAAAGAGTTGGTTTGCTATCTTGGGGTTGGCAAAGGTGGAGAAAAATCCATATATAAGTAAACTAGTACAGTTCAAACCCATGTTGTTCAAAGGTTAACTGTATACATATATGTTGATTTTGTCCAAGCGATTGTAAGCCACTGGAAGACAAGAATTATATCTTTTTCAATTTCCAATTCACAGCAGTGTTCTCCATATAGTAGACACTTAAATTATTAGTTAGTGACCATGTGGTTGGGGGACACATAGGGAAGGTTAGTTAGAAACCAAAATTGGAAGATTCGATTTATTTCCTTATAAAACATATTAGCTAATGGGATCCCAAAATATGTATCATTCCTGGAAGACAATTTCTGGCAATATTCCTCAAAATCTTTAAAATTGTTTATGTCATTTGACCTAAAAATAAATGTTATAAATAAATTCTAAGAAAATTAACAGACAAAAGTAAAAATGTGTAAAAATGTTCAGTTCAGCATTGTTTATAATAATAAAGACATTAGAAAGAACTTAAAGTCCAATAATAAGGGACTACTTATAGTGTATACCATCAATGGATTACTGTGCACTCACAAAAATGACATACAATGTATTTGTTGACATGGAGAGCACTTTAAGTTTTAAGTATTCAAGGTATATGACTACAAAGCAAGAATTAATTCCCACAGAATGTGAGAAAATCAAGGCTTCATATGTGAAAACAGGATTAATTAAATCAATTAATAAAATCTATCATATCAACAGGCTAAATAAGAAAAATTATATGACCATATCATAGATGCAGAAAAAGCATTTGAAAAAAAATACAGCACTCCTTCATGAAAAAACTCTTAGCAAACTAGGAATGACAGGAACATCCCCAATTTGATAAAGATCATCTACAAAAAACCTACAACTAACATTATATTTAATGGAGATAAACTAGATATTTTCCTCCTAATGTCAGGAACAAGTCAAGGATATCCCCTCTCACCTCTTCTATTCAACATTCTACTTAATGCAATAAGACAAGAAAACAAAAACAAGATATAAAGATTGGGAAGGAAATAAAGCTGTCTTTGTCCACAGAAGATACGACTGTCTATGTAGAAAATTCCAAAGAATCAACAAAAATCTCCTGAACTGAAAGCAATTAAAGCAAAGTTGTAGGAAAAATATTAATATACAAAAGGCAATTGATTTCTTATATGCCAGTGATGAACAACTGGAATTTAAAATTAAAACACAACACTTTTTACAATAACACCAAAATAAATAAATCAGTTTATTAATTAGAAATGCATCTAACAAAATATGTACAAGATCTATATAAGAAAAACTACAAAACTTGGATTAAAAAATCAAGGAAGATCTAAATAAATGAAGAGATACCCCATGTTCATGGATAGGAAGACTCAATATTGTAAAGATGTCAGTTCTTCCCAAAATGGTCTATAGATTCAACACAATTTTAATGAAAATCACTGCAGGTTATTTTATGAATATTGACAAATTGATTCCAAAGTTTATACAGAAATGCAAAGAGCCTGGGATAGCCATGATAATATTGAAGGAGAAGAAAAAATTCAGAGGCCCAACACTGTCTGACTCCCTATATTGCTATACAGGAATACACAGTTAGACTAATACACACTAAGAATTCCTATAAAGCCAAAGTGTAGCATTGACAAAAGACATTGCTGAAGTATCTGGACATTCTCAAGCAAAAATATGAATGTAGACAACAAACCGACACCTATTTAAAAAACTAACTCATAGACCTACATGTAAACACAAACAAATTTCTGTAAATTTAAAACTGCTCTAAAAGTCTATCAATTATTTTGAAAAATTGATTAAGATCGAAATTGAGATGTTTCAAAGGCATGCTATCTTAGTGATGAGATTTATTTCGGCTTTAATGGTGAAATTTAAAATTAAATGTCAACGATTTATTTTGAAAAAGAGGAAATTGAAATTTCCAGTTCACATAAATTAACAACCTTTCTTGTCATAAACTGCTGGAAACTAAACAAAATGTGCAAAACAACTGTTTTCAGACATTGGGCAAGAGGCAGAGCCGGTCTCTGATCCCAGGGAGAAGGGGAGAAAAGGAGGTAAATGCTAAGATTACCCTGGCTCTCTGGCTAGGGGAACTTTCTAAACCACAATGCAAGAAAAAAGGACCCAAGCAGAGTATGACAGGATGACGGAGTTGAGGAGATTCATCAGTGTTTGAGAAGTCTGAAGCAGCTGGAATTGCAGAGCAAACTCATGGAGACAGGGGAGTCACACAGAAAAAGAGCTCCATAAATATGCATGGGGTTCCCTTTAGTCGGTTGCTGAATTCTAAACTGTATGTGTGGCGTAAAACTCCACAAGGCCTAACAAAGATAAACTGAACAATCCCCTCAACTCACAGAGGATGGGGAGACATTTGGGTTCAGATCACTCAAAGCAGAAACTTCACTAAACTACCAGGGCATTCTGCGGAGATCCCACAGTGGTCACAATTTAGAAGTATAGTTAACTATTAATAATTTTATATTAAAGGTTACTCTAGACCCACCCTAAGTAAGATTTTTTTAAGTGTAAAAAGTCAAGCTAAATTGTAAAAAACTTAACTGACTGTTGAAATGAAGTTCCACACTCTCTAGAGAAGGACAACAAAATGCAAGTATACAACAACTTGATATTCAAAGTATACAACATTCAATTTAAAAAGACTGGTGTTCTATACCACTGTAGGATGGCTATAGTTAATATATAGTTTTAAAAAGCTAGAAGGATGCTATTGAACATTCTCAAGACAAATAAATGATAAATGTTTGAGATGATAGACATGCTAATTACAGTGATTTGATCACTATTGTATATTACATGTATTCTAGATATCACTATATACCCCCATAAATATTATAGTTATTAATTATCAATTGTCAATAACTGTACATATTCATTGTCATTAATTGTCAATTAATAACTGTACATATTATTTGTTGTGAGTAGTATTATTTCTTGTGAGTAATATTGTTTGTTTTCAATTAGTAATTGTACATATTTATGATCAATTAAAAATAAAAATTTTTAAAAACCTCAAAAAAAGACTAGATATGCAAGGAAACAGAAGAATGTTCCATAGCCAGGGGGAAAATTATGTCATTAGAACCAGACCCATAAATGACAATTCAGATGAAATTAACGAAGACATTAAATAGCTATTATAAATATGTTCAAGGATTTATAGGAAAGCATTAACATAATGAGTAGATAAATAAAAAATAGATAAAAATAACTAAGCAGAATTTGCAAAGCTAAAAAAAAGCCTCAAAAATGTCACAGAATGAGATTTACAACAGATTATATACTACAGAAGAAAAGACTATGCATAGCAATCAGAACAGAGAGAAATAGCATAGAGAGAGAAAAGAAAACAAAACAAACAGCATCAGCGACATGTGGGGTAATATTAAGCATTCTATTTTTTTTTTTTTTTTGTAATTTTAGTCCCAGAAGGAGAGAGTCAGCAAAATATTTGGAGAAATACTGACAGAAATCTTTTCAAATTTGATGAGAAATATAGACCCAGAGATCCAAAACCTCAAAGAACCCTGAGCAGGAAAAACATCAAAAGACTCACAACAAAGCACATCACAATCAAATTGTTGAAATCCAGTGATGAAAAGAAAATCTTAAGGAGAGCCAAAGAAGAAAACGTACACTATATAGAAAGCAATAAGCATAAAAATGATCATAGACTTCTCAAAAGTAATGCAAGCCAAAATATAATGGAATGGAATCCTGAACATGCTAAAAGAAAAATAAAACTTCCAATCTAGAATTCAATACCCAGTGAAAATATCTTTCAAAAAGGAAGATTAAGACTTTTTCAGGGAAACAAAAGTTGAGATAGTGTGTCATCAACAGACAGGCATGATAAGGAATGTTAAAGGAAGTTCTTGAGGCTAGAAGAAAAGTGCTATCAGATGGAAATTCAGATCTATGCAAAGGACATGTGATCCCTAGAAATGGTAAATATTTGGGTAAAGACTAATCTATAGTGACATTGATTGCTGGACATAGAGGGAAGATAGACTGCAAATGGGTGTGACAAAACATTTGGGACAATAGATAGGTTCATTATCTTGATTGTAGTGATGGTTGCACACAAGTATATATGTCAAAACCCATAAAATTTTACACTGTCTATGCAATTTACTTTACATTAGTTATAGCATACAAAGCTGTAACAAAGTAAATATACGGAGAGACAATTTACTATGAAACATTTGACTTTGAGGAAACATGTTATCATGATCAATAGGAAAAACTCTAACCATTTCTAAAATATACCACCACAACAGTCTCATGTTGTAACAACCTGGGAATGGCCAAATAGGGGTATTTAAGCACAACATCTGATTTCCTAGATCTGGAGAAATTATTATGAAGTGGAAATTTCTACTACATGTTGCTAAATTCAATAATCATTTCTCCATCCTCACCATACATGAGCTCTTAGCAGAACTTGACAAGTCAATCATTCTCTTTTCCTGGAAAGGTTATCTTCACTTGACTTCCTTATTTACCTTTACTTCACTGACTACTTCTCCTTAGCCTGCTTTGCTTTGGTCAATCTAATATCTAAAGGGTGGAATGCCCTGGTTCTTGGGCCACTTCTCTTTATATAACCCCTGTTTTTGGTTGCCTCATTCAGTATTATTGCTTTAAATATTAATAAGATATTGATAATTTCCAATTTATGTGTCCAGCCTGGACCTCACCAAGAGGACATATGCAAAGGAATTACTTCACATCTTCATTATTCTGCTTAATAGAGATTTCAAACAGCATTCCCTCCCCCCGCAAAAAAGAACCCCTGATGTCTCTCCCCTTTCCCAAGTGCTCCACTCAATTTTCCCCATTTTAGTAAATTTCCACTCATTGTTGCAGTTGCTTACAACAAATACTTTGCTTTATCCCTTATCTGATCTGTCAGGAAATCCCATTGGCTCTACTATCAAATACATCCTGTATCTAACAACTCACCACCATTATGGAACCATCATTTGTCACTCAGATTATTACAATATCCTAACTAGCTTTCTTGTTTTTGCCAATGTCCCCTCAATCTATCATTAATACAGCATAAAAATGTACATGATTTACGTTATATCTCTGTCCTGGTCTCCTATTCCTCCTATTCTTCCATTTCCCCAAAACTCTATTTCAGTCACATTGGCCCACTAACTGTTTTTCAGACACAGCAAAAACACCCATTTCAGGGACTTTGTCCTTTCTCCAGGTATCTGCATTTTTGGGTTGTTTTTGTTTCTATTTTGTTTGTTTTGTTTGTTTGTTTTTGCTTATCTCCTTTTTTCAAATCTCAGTCAAATATTTTCTGATCTTTCTATTTAAGACTGGAGCCAGGTAATAGAGGATTAAGATGTCCAATAGAAGGCAGGACTAGCTTGCAGCTCCCACCTGGGACAGACAGAGCAGTGTGTGGAGACTCACATCATGAACTTTTGCTCCAAGAACTACCACAGAAAACATACCAGAAAAGCTGAAAGAATAGGCAGACCCTTTGAAAGAACTGGATCACGGCTGCAGGCCCCCTGAGATACTGAAAAACTGTGACTCTGCTTGATTTCTCAACGGGGAGGCTGGTGGTATAGGGCAAGTCCTCAGCCCTAGTCATTTAGTCACTGGCTGCCTGGAAATACACTCAGTGCTGTTGGGGGAGCACAGTGGGAGTGACACTGGCCTTTAAGACTGAAGGCTGTGTGGGAGCAGGGTGAGGCCTGTTACTGCTGGCTTTCCTCCACTTCCCCAGAGACCTGTATGACTCAGCAGAGGCAGCCATATCCTCCTGGAAACATGATTCCATTGGCCTGGGAACTATACCCCCATACCCCACAGCAGCCGCAGCAAGCCCCACCCAAGGAGAGGCTGAGCTCAGACAGGTTTATTCCTGCCCCACCTGGTGGTCTTTCTCTACCTCTCCCAACCCCTGGTTGCTGAAAACAAAAGGATATAATCTCTTGGGAGCTCTAAGGCCCTGCCCACTGCCTGTGAAACCTGAATACTTAACCAGGTAACCCTAGGGCAAGTTTGCATCTTTCTTATAGTACCACAGTTGGCGCACTCTTGAAAGCACCACCTCCTTGCTGGAGGCTAACCAACAAAAAACCAGCACACTAAAGAAAAACACAACGAAGGGCCCTCACAGAGTCCACTTCACTCCCCTGCTATCCTCACTGGAGCAGGTGCTGACATCCACAGGTGAAAGACCTGAAGATGGATCACATCACAGGACTCTGCAGACACTCCCCAGTACTAACCTGAAGCCTGGTAGCTCTGTTGGGTGGCTAGACCCAAGAGAGCAAAAGCAATCACTGAAGTTTGGCTCTCAGGAAGCCCCAACCCTAGGGAAAGGGAGAGAACATCACATCAAGAGAACACCATGTGGAATGAAGGAATTGGAACAGCAGCCCTTGAACTCCAGATCTTCACTCTGACATATATAAATACAATGTCACAGTATACCCAAATGAGAAAAAAGTAGAAAAACAATTCTGGTAATATGACAAAACAAGGTTCTTTAACACCCCCAAAAGATAGCACCAACTTACCAGCAATGGATCCAAACCAAGTTAAAAATCTCTAAATTGCCAGAAAAAGAATTCAGAAGGTCAGTTATTAAGCTAATTATGGAGGCACCAGAGAAAGGTGAAGTCCAACTTAAAGAAATAAAAAACATAATATAGTATATGAAAGGAAAAATATTCAGTGAAATATATAGCATAAATAAAGAACAATAACAACATCTGGAAATCAAGGACACAGAGAAATGCAAAATGCACTGGAAAGTCTCAACAATAGAATGAAATAAGCAGAAGAAAGAACTTCGGAGCTTGAAGACAAGGCTTTCAAATTAACCCAGTCTGTCAAAGACAATGAAAAAAAAAATGAACAAAGCCACCAAGAAGTTTGGACTATGTTAACCATTTAAACCTAAGAATAGTTGGTGTTCCCAAGGAAAAAGAGAAATCTAAAAGTTTGGAAAACATATTTGAGGGAATAATCAAATAAAATTTCCCAGGCCTCGCTAGAAATCTAGACATCCAAATACAAGAAGCTCAAAGAACACCTGGAAAATTCATGGCAAACAGATCGTCACCTAGGCACATAGTCATCAGGTTATCTAAAGTTGAGACAAAGGAAAGAATCTCAAGAGCTGTGAGGCAAAAGCATCAGGTAACTTATAAAGGAAAACCTATCAGATTAACAGCAGATTTCTCAACAGAAACCCTACAAGTTAGAAGGGATTGGGGTCCTATATTTAGCCTCCTGAAACAAGGCAATTATCAGAAAGAATTTTGTATCCAGCAAAACTAAGCTTTATAAATGAAGGAAAGATGCAATCTTTTCTGACAAACAAATGCTGAGAGAATTCACCACTATCAAGCCAGCACTATAAAAACTGCTAAAAAGAGCTCTAAATCTTGAAACAAATCCTCAAAGTACCCCAAAGTAGAATCTCCTTAAAGTATAAATCTCACAGGACTTATATAACAATAACACAATGAAAAAATAAACAAATAAACAAACAAAAAACAAGCTATTCAAGCAACAAATAGCACAATAAATAGAACAGTATCTTGCATCTCAATACTAACATTGAATGTAAATGGCCTAAAGGTTTCATTTAAAAGACACAGAATGGCAGAACGGATACGAATTCATCCACCAAGTTTCTGCTGTCTTCAGACTCACCTGCCACACAAGGATTCATATAAACTTAAAGTACAGTGGTGGAAAAAGATATTCAATGTAAATGGACACCAAAAGAAAACAGAAGCAGCTATTCTTATGTCAGACAAAACAAACTTTAAAGCAACAGCAGTTAAAAAAGTCAAAGGGCCCAGCACTTTGGGAGGCCGAGGCGGGCGGATCACAAGGTCAGGAGATCAAGACCATGGTGGAACCCCATCTCTACTAAAAATACAAAAAATTAGCCAGCCGCAGTGGCTGGCGCCTATAGTCCCAGCTACTTAGGAGGCTGAGGCAGGAGAATGGCGTGAACCCGGGAGGCGGAGCTTGCAGTGAGCCGAGATCGTGCCACTGCACTCCAGCCTGGGTGACAGAGCGAGACTCCATCTCAAAAAAAAAAAGTCAAAGGGACATTATATAATGATAAAATGACTAGTCCAACAGGAAATATCACAATCTTAAATATATATGCACCTAACACTAGAGCTCCCAAATCTATAAAACAATTACTACTAGACCAAACAAATGAGATTGACATCAACACAATAAAAGTGGGGGACTTTAATATTCCACTAGACAGGTAATCAAGATAGAAAGTCAACAAAGAAAAAATAGACTTAAACTATACCCTACAAAAAGCAGATTTAACAGATACTTACAGAACATTGTACCCAACAATTACAGAATATAAATTCTGTTTATCAGCACATGGAACATTCTCAAAAATAGACCCAATGATAGGCCATAAAACAAGTCTCCGTAAATGTAAGAAAATCAAAATTATGTCAAGTACTCTCTGTGACCACAGTGAAATAAAATTAAAAATTAACTCCAAAAGGACACCTCAAAACCATGCAAATACATGGACATTAAATAACCTGTTGCTGAATGATTATTGGGTTAATAATGAAATCAAGATGGAAATTTAAAAATTCTTTGAACTAAACAATAATAGTGACAGAACCTATCAAAACCTCTGGGATATGGCAAAAGCAGTGCTAAGAGGAAAGTTCATAGCATTAAGTGCCCACATCAAAAAGTCTGAAAGAGCACAAACAGACAATCTAAGGTCACATCTCATGGAACTGGAGAAACAAGAACAATCCGTACCCAAACCCAGAAGAAGAAAACAAATAAGGAAGATCAGAGCAGAACTAAATGAATTGGAAACAAACAAACAAAAAAAGATAAATGAAACAAAAAGCTGGTTCTTTGAAAAGATACATAAAATTGATAGACCATTAGCAAGATTAACCAAGAAAAGAAGAGAGAAGATCCAAACAACCTCAATTAGAAACGAAACAGGAAATATTACTACTGATACCACAGAAATGCAAAAGATTGTTCAAGGCTACTATGAACACCTTTATGCACATAAACCAGAAAACCTAGATGGGACAGATAAATTTCTGGAAAGATACAACCCTCCTAGATTAAACCAGGAAGATATAGAAACTCTGAAGAGACCAATAACAAGCCGCACGATTGAAATGATAATTAAAAAACTTGCCAACCAAAAAAGTACAGGACCAGATGGATTCACAGCTGAATTCTATCAGACATTCAAAGAAGAATTGGTACCAATCCTATTGACACTTTTCTACAGGATAAAGAAAGAGGGAATCCTCCCTAAATCAATCTATGAAGCCAGTATCACCCTAATAACAAACCAGGGAAGAACATAACAAAAAAAGAAAACTACAAACTAATATCCCTGATGAACATAGATGCAAAAATCCTTAACAAAATACTAGTTAATCAAATCCAACAGTATATCAAAAACATAACCTGCAATGATCAAGTGGGCTTCATACCAGAGGTGCAGGGATCATTGAACATATGCAAGTCAATAAATATGATACACCACATAAACAGAATTAAAAACAAAAATTACATGATCATCTCAATAGATGCAGAAAAAGCATTTGACAAAATCCAGCATTGCTTTATGATTAAAACCTTTAACAAAATCAGCATAGAAGGATATACCTTAAAGTAATAAAAGCCATCTATGACAAACACACAGCCAACATTATACCAAATGGGGAAACGTTGAAAGCATTCCCCCTGAGAACTGGAATAAGACAAGGATGCCCACTTTCACCTGTTCTATTCAACATAGTACTGGGAAGTCCTAGCCAGAACAATCAGACAAGAGAGAGAAATAAATGGCATTCAGATCCATAAAGAGGAAGTCAAACTGTTGCTGTTTGCTGATAATATGATCATATACCTAGAAAACCCTAAAGGCTTTTCCAGAAAGCTCCTAGAACTGATAAATGAATTCCACAACATTTCAGGATACAAAATTAATGTACACAAATTAGTATCTGTGCTGTACAACAGTGACCAAGCTGAGAATCAAATCAAGAACTCAGCCCCTTTTACAGTAGCTGCAAAAGAAATCATAGATGACACAAACAAATGAAAACACATCCCATGCTCATGGATGGGTGAAATCAATATTGTGAAGATGACCTTACTGCCAAAAACAATCCACAGATTCACTGCAATTATCATCAAAATACCATTATTTTCACAGAACTAGAAAAGACAATCCTAAAATTCACATGGAACCAAAAAGGAGCCTGCATAGCCAAAGCAAGGCTAAGCAAAAGGAACAAATCTGGAGGCATCTGATTACCTGACTTCAAACTATACTATAAGGCCATGGTCACCAAAACAGCATGGCACTGCTATAAAAATAGGCATATAGACCAATGAAACAGAATAGAGAACACAGGAGTAAACCCAAATACTTAAAGCCAACTGATATTCGAGAAAGCAAACAAGAACATAAAGTGGGGAAAGGACACACTATTCAACAAATGGTGCTGGGATAATTGGCAAGCCACATGTAGAAGAATGAAACTGGATCCTCATCTCTCACCTTATACAAAAATCAACTCAAGATGAATCAAGGACTTAAATATAAGACCTGAAAGCATACAAATTGTAGAATATAACATTGGAAAAACTTTTCTAGACATTGGCTTAGGCAAAGACTTCATGACCAAGAACCCAAAAGCAAAGGCAACAAAAAGAAAGAGAAATAGATGAGATTTAATTAAACTAAAAAGATCCTGCACGGCAAGGAAATAATCAGCAGAGTTAACAGACAACCCACAGGAGAAAATCTTTAAAATCTATACATTTGACAAAGGACTAATATCCAGAATCCACAAAGAACTCAAACAAATCAGCAAGAAAAAAACAAACAATCCCATAAAAAGTAGGCTAAGGACATGAATAGACAATTCTCAAAAGAAGATATACAAATGCTCAACGGGTATATGGAAAAATGTTCAACATCACTAATTAACAGGGAAATTCAAATCAAAACCATGAGATATCACCTAACTCCTACTGGAATGGCCATAATAAAAATATAACAGATGTTGACATGGATGTGGTGAAAAGGGAACACTTTTACACTGTTGGTGGGAATGTAAACTAGTACAACCACTATAGAAAACAGTGTGGAGATTCCTTAAAGAGCTAAAAGTAGATCTATGATTTGATCCAGCCATCCAACTACTAGGTGTCTACCCAGAGGAAAAGAAGTCATTATATGAAATATGTACTTCCACATTCATGTTTATAGCAGCACAATTTACAATTGCAAAAATATGGAACCATCCCAAATGCCCATCAATCAATGAGTGGATAAAGAAAATATGGTAAATATACCATGGAATACTACTCAGCCATTAAAGTGAACAAAACAATGGCATTTGCAGAAACCTGGATGGAATTGGAGACCATTTTTCCAAGTGAAGTAACTCAGGAATGGAAAACCAAAACTATCGGGGAAACCCCACCCCCAATATTTAACGTGGGTTCTTTTCTATTTCCCTAAGTGTCGACTGGTCTGAGAAATAAAAGGAAAGAGTACAAGAGAGGGAAATTTCAAAGCCGGGTGTCCGGGGGAGACATCACGTGTCGGCAGGTTCTGTGATGCTCCTGAGCAGTAAAACCAGCAAGTTTTTATTAGCAATTTTCAAAAGAACAGGGAGTGTATGAACAGGGTGTGGGTCACAGAGATCACATACTTCACAAGGTAATAAAATATCACAAAGCAAATGGAGGCAGGGCAAGATCACAGGACTACAGGATGGGGTGAAATTAAAATTGCTAATGAAGTTTCGGGCACACATTGTCATTGATAACATCTTATCAGGAGACATGGTTTGACAACAGACCAGCTGTCTGACCAAAATGTATTAGGCAGGAATTTCTTCATCCTAATAAGCCTGGGAGCGCTACAGGAAACTGGGGCTTATTTCATCCCTTCAGCTTCGACCATAAAAGATGGACGCCTCCAAGGGGGCCGTTCATAGACCTACCCTCAGGGTGCATTCTCTTTCTCAGGGATGTTCCTTGCTGAGAAAAAGAATTCAGCGATATTTCTCCTATTTGCTTTTGAAAGAAGAGAGATATGGCTCTGTTTCATCTGTCTCACTGGCAGTCAGAGTTTAAAGTCTTATCTCCCTTGTTCCCTGAACATTGCTGTTATCCTATTCCTTTTTCAAGGTACCCAGATTTCATTTTGTTCAAACACACATGCTCTACAAACAGTTTGTGCAGTTAACACAATCATCACAGGGTCCTGAGGTGACGTATATCCTCCTCAGCTTGTGAAGATGACAGAATTAAGAGATTAAAGTAAAGACAGGCATAGGAATCACGAGGGTATTGACTGGGGAAGTGATAAGTGTTCATGAAATCTTCACAATTTATGTTCAGAGATTGCAGTAAAGACAGGCATAAGAAATTATAAAAGTATTAATTTGGGTAACTAATAAATGTGCATGAAATCTTCACAATTTATGTTCTTCTGCTGCGGCTTCAGCCAATCCCTCCGTTCGGGGTCTCTGACTCCCTGCAACACAAAACCAAACATCATATGTTCTCACTCATAAGTCGGGGCTAAGCTATGTAGACACAAAGCCATAAGAATGATACAATAGACGTATGGACTCAGGAGAAAGGCTGAAAGAGGAGTGCGGGATAGAAGACTACACATCGAATACAGTGTACACTATTTGGGTGATGGGTGCATCAAAATCTCAGGAATCACCACGCAATAACTCACTCATGTAATCAAACACCACCTGTTTGCCCAAAAACCTATTGAAATAAAAAATAAATTTAAAAAAAAGAAAACTGGAGCCAGACCCTTATCCTTCACAATTCCTAAGAAACCCCTCCTCTACTCCCATTTTCGTTCTTTCCAAGGTGCTTGTCATCTTCTTATGTACTTTTTGATTTACTTATCTTACTATGTATCTTTCCTTTCTATAATGTAAACTCTCTTATTGCAGATTTTTTTTTCTGTTGTGTTCACTGCTATATTCTTGGCATTTAAAAGTAGATCATGTTGTACATTTCATAAATAATTTTTGGCCAGGAGCAGGGGCTCACGCCTGTAATCCCAGCACTTTTGGAGGTCGAAGGGGGTGGATCACCTGAGGTCAGGAGTTCAAGAGCAGCCCTGCCAACATGGTGAAACCCCGTCTCTACTAAAAATACAAAAAATTACCTGGGTGTGGTGGCAGGCACCTGTAATCCCAGCTACGTGGGAGGCTGAGACAGGAGAATTGCTTGAACCTGGAAGGCGGAGGTTGCAGTGAGCCAAGATCACGCCATTGCACTCCAGCCTGGGCAACAAGAACAAAACTCTGCCTCAAAAAAATAAAATAAAATAAAATATAAATAATTTTTTCAGTGAATGCATGAATGAGTGAATGAAGCTGGCACTAATTATATAGAATGACACTGTTTTATATTCTTAATACCACAAATGTACCTACAAATAGTTTCATCTTTTAATTCTCATGCTCTTGAAAAATGATTTAAAAGAATATTATTTTTCAGCAATTAAGGACCTCACTTGTGTGATTGTTAGGTTTTAAATTATGAATAAAGATGAATCTGAACTGCCATGTTCAACACAGGCAAGAAAGGCAGAGTTTTCTAATGGAAGCACCATTGGTCCTTGAACCACTGGGACCCAAGAGAGCTTCAATGTAATAAAACAATACTGTTGTTCCTTGTGTAGTTGGCTGCCAATGCTTTTTTCCCCTTATTTTGAACCTGTTATATAAAGTAAAATGTGACTCAAAGGATATTTTTTCCATGAGTATATGGCAGACATCAGTACATATACAGAAAGCAGACAGATAGATAGTAGTCAAGGGAGGTATCTCTGCTTCACAGACTTCATTTTTATACCATAAAATTATATTTATAGACATTATTCAATTTTATAAAATAAAAAATCTTTACAAACCAAAGCATATGTCAATATTCCACAGATTGTTTTAATGATTTACATTGTCATGACTATTAGTACATCTTCTCATGCACCCTTTGTTTTGCTTCTTTTGAAAGTCAAAGAATCGACTAATTTTTGGGGAGAGGCTGGATTCCTTTTTGACATTTAAATACAAATGTATACTTTTCTTAGTACATCTAAGAGATTTAATGATGATAAGTAAAACAGGCAAGATAAAATCAATTTTTCTCCTGTCTTTTAGGACAAACTTGGTCAACACTTGTAATATAAACAAGTTGGCTTCAAAGTGCTCTCTTGTTACCTAAGGGTTTCCTTGTTCAAAGAGTAAACTCTTATTTATTTGGCTTTTTAAAAAGCTAATTTCCTCCCAACTCTAATACATCTGACTTTAATTGCTGTTAATTGAGAAAAATGACAAGACAAGTCTCAATCATTTTAGGAGGTTTATTTGCCAAAGTTAAGGATGTGTGCCTGGGAGACAGGTCTATGTATTTCTCTGAAGACAATTTTGAGGGCTCCAAATTTAAAAAGGAAATGAGGGGACATTGAGAAGTACACAATTTTCATGTAAGAGGGGGATAGGGAAAAATAGTCATTCATGCTTTTGTCTGGCTCAGGGAATCTGCATTTTTACATAAGATAGCATAGACAAAGTGGGGCAGGGGATACACATTTGTGTCTGGTGGGCTACCAATTTACATTGCCATGGTAAAATAGTAAAATTTTAACAGAATCGCCATGGTAAAATTTTAACAGAAACACCTTAGGGTAAAGATCTTGGAGCTCACTAGGAATTTGCTTGTGGGCAAAATATTGGGGAGGCATATAGCTTTTCATCTTATAGGCATCTTATTTAGGAACCAAAAAGTGGGAGGCAGGTTTGCATGACCCAGTTCCCAACTTAAATTTTTCCTTTGGCTTAATGAGCTTGGGGTCCCAAGATTTAATTTCCTTTCGCATTGACAATATTTGTAATCAAAATGATTTATCTTAAATTAATATACCTATTCTTCTTGAATACATTTAGTAGGCTATGTTTTCTTTTTTAAAAAAAAAAATTCTGTTTTCACTGGAACTTGATTTCTCTTTTTTTTTCCTAAGTATAAACCTGGTTATCTCTGAGGATAATTAAGAAAATTATACCTAAAAAGACTAATGTGCAATACCTTTTACCTTCATGAATTCAATAATTTTATTAAAGCCTTCAGGCTTATTTTCTTTACATGTGTTTCTTTTAAAAAATAGTTTTTGAGCTAAAGGAGGATTATAAAAGTCATACCTCAGCAAATTCGGTAGTAGTAAAGTACAATGTTATCAGTTTGGTTATTAACTAGATTACAGTGAATTAGTTTTTTTAAAAGCTTACTGGTAAAGTCTACAGTAAACAAATGTTCACAGTGTTGCACTGAGCATCCAGACAACAAAGTTTTAGCCCTCTTTTCCCACCAGGCTTGTTGTTAAAACTGGGCTTAAGACCCAATATCAGGCCTCTCAATGCTGATTAGCTTCCCTGTTGGCCCCCACTTGCTTGTCCAAAAATGAGCCTCTTTCAGGTCCCTTAGTTCACTGGTTGAGGTGCTGAGGTCCCGCCCAATTTTTGCAAAGTTTCCCAGAGCCATAGCTTATTCCTATAGCCTTGCCTCTCTGCTGGAGTTTTGTCACATGAGAATGAAATTCTCAAGGATAGTTACTAGGTCACTTGACTCTAGAATATTTACTGATATCAGGATTTTTATTTTTTATTTTTATTTTTTTTGGCTCAACCAATCCCACAGACTGAATTTCCAGAATTAGCTGAGAGAATATTCTACTCTTCATTTACTATGTTTAACACACCCTGCCATCCTCTTCAGAACTACCTGTGCTAACTGGGTCAGTTCTCCTAATTTCTCTCTTGCTTTAGTAAGAAGGTCTTTGGCCTCTACTTTTCTCCCTATGCTGCTAGGATATAGCATTCCAGATGCTCCTGTGCAGTACAATAATTGACTAGGGTCCATCTGCAAGACTTACTGTACTCCCTAGTTCTACTCACAGACATGCCATACTTTCTTGATGCTCTTGCTGAGATAGCCAAGTGTAAAGGGGTTCCTGGAGAATTTCCAACCAGTCTGTGCACTGGGAGAACTGAGTGAGGCCCAGGGAAGCTCACACTCTTTGCAGTGGGGGAGGATCCTGGCCTCTCCTGTTCGGGGGGGTGGGAACCTGGGATTCAATCTGTGGGATGGGGGCCTGCTAATGGGACTCTCTCATTTTGCTGAGTTTTTTTTCCTCTTCACCCAATAAATTCCATTTTTCCCACCTATGTGTCCGTGAGCCTAATCTTTCCTGGTTGTGTGACAAGAACCCTGTTTTAAGGCAAATGAAGGAGAAAGTCCTACCACACTGCTATGACCATTTTTCATAGATCTCTTTGCTGGCTTCTTTTTGTTTATCAAGTATGTTAGTGTTTCTCAGGATTCTGTCTTTGACCTATATTTTTTTTCATTCTCTGTGGGTATTGTATATAATCTGGTAATTTTTTTTTTTTTTTTTTTTTTTTTTTTGAGACGGAGTCATGCTCTGTCGCCCAGGCTGGAGTGCAGTGGCCGGATCTCAGCTCACTGCAAGCTCCGCCTCCCGGGTTCACGCGATTCTCCTGCCTCAGCCTCCCAAGTAGCTGGGACTACAGGCGCCCGCCACTTCGCCCGGCTAGTTTTTTGTATTTTTTAGTAGAGACGGGGTTTCACCGTGTTAGCCAGGATGGTCTCGATCTCCTGACCTCGTGATCCGCCCGTCTCGGCCTCCCAAAGTGCTGGGATTACAGGCTTGAGCCACCGCGCCCGGCCGATAATCTGGTAATTTTAATGACACCATTGACTGCCAAATCTTCGTCTTTAGCCTTGATCTCTCTCATGTTCTCCACATCCAGTTGGCTGTAGACATCTCTGCCTGGATCTTCATGCCACCAGCGCAGTTCCCTGAATTTAATACTATTTCATTTCACCTTTCTGAGCCTTCTAAATGCTGATGAATCTGCTGCAAATGCTTCCCTCCATTGTTTCAATACACAATTCAAAGGCCATCTATTTTGATAAAACATCCCTGAAGCTGATCATTACACCCTCTATGTTCGGCTGGCAAAGAATGCACATGTTGAGGATGAGTCGTTTTAAATAGTCATGGGATAGGGAAGAATTCTTGCATAACAAGTAAAAATTGAGTGTGGATGACTTTGTGGAACCATAATATATGCCAAGAAAAAGATAATTTTGCTTGTATTTTACCATTGTTTTGGTAATAATTATTAGAGCTTAGTAATAAAGTAAGTAACTAATAAGAATGTATTGAATTGAATAATAGGGAATTGAATAGGGATTGGAAACCCAACCTCATACCAATACTTTAAAATGCAGTTACCATTTGTATGCTGTAACTTACTGAGTTTATAAAGATTTCTTCTACTCTTTATGGTAACTTATAAAAGTATATAAATTAGGGTTCTCCAGAGAAGCAGAATCAATAGGAGATCAATAGACGATAGATAGATAGATAGATAGATAGATAGATAGATAGATAGATAGATAGATGATAGATAGATGTAGATGTAGATATAGATACATAGATACGTAGATATCTAAAAGGATATTTACTTTGGGAATTGGCTCACATGATTATAGAATAAAAGAAGTCTCACGATATTCCATTTGCAAGCTCCTTGAGCAAGTCATTTAATATTTTTTACCTCAGTTTCTCATCTGTTAAAGTGAATGGTCTAGTATTTTAGGTCACTTCTAATTCTGAAATTCTTTTATTTTAAGACTACATCAGCATGGAACCAAGGCATGAAGCTGGAGACTCAGGAAAATCATTGGTATAATCAGTCTGAGTCTGAAGGCTTGAGAACTAGGGAAGGGGTGGGGTGGCGGAGTTTGCTGGTAAAAGTTCCAGAGGCAAATGTTCAAGAAATTAGGAGGCCTAATGTCCAAGGTCAGGAGAAGATGGATGCCCCAGCTCAAGAAGAGAGAGGGAGAGAATTAGCCTTTCCTCCACCTTTTTGTTCTATCTGGGCCCTCAATGGTTTGGATGATGCCAGCCCACACTGGTGAGGGTAGATCTTCTTTACTCTGCCAGAAAGACCCTTACAGAAACACCGAGAAACATTATTTTATACTTATCTGGGTTTCCCTTAGTCCAGTCAAGTTGATAAAATTAACCATCATAATATGCGTTCACTAGAAGGGATAACAAAAATTATTTTAAATATACATTACTAAAAAACTGCTTGTAAAATAACTATACACAAAAAAGAATTTCAGGTGGCATTTTTAAAGTGTGAAAAGGTTCAATTATATTCTTAGTAATATTTAGGGCAAAATTTGTTGTAATATTTAGCAACAAAATTTGTTTGGCCAGCTGGCCCTAATTAACCAAAATTATATTTCATATGAGGCTCTCATAGCAATGAACATTGTTTTCTCAGCTGGTTAGACACAACATATGATTCTCCTCACAATGGAAACCTGGAATACCATAATAATCATAGCCAAAAGTAACAACTCAATGACATGATAAAAAGACATAGCTATAAATTTGATACTTTCTTTGGAAATGACAGCAACTGGTGTCATAGTATTAATCATAATGCAGTTGTTTGTGATAATCATAGTAATGTCTAAGGCCAAGGAATATACATACTGGTAACAAATGTGCATAAAATAGCTAATAATCCTATCTGGCAACCAGGTATGGTAGAATGAGTCAGACCTGGCAATTAGGAAATCCAGAAGCCAATATAAACTTTGATTCTAAATATATGCTTGAACAAGTCACTTAATATTTTTTTATCTCAGTTTCTCATCTGTAAAAGTGAATGGTCTAGTATTTTAGGTCACTTCTAATTCTGAAATTCTTTCATTTTAAGACTACATCAGCATGGAACCAAGGCATGAAGCAGGAAAGCAGAAAGGCCAATTTAAGATGTTTTTATAAGTGTATCTGTCTATCTTCTCTTGCCTTTTCAACAATTTCCTGAGAGATTAGGAATGGGAAGACATCATGAGACTGAAAGGAAGTGGAAGCTCAAGGGAGGGGTTTGCAGTGCTTTGTTTTGTCATGTTTTGTTAAGTATTTGAAGCTTCAAGGCTGAATCATTTTCGATTTGGTCCATTTTGTAGAAAGTTATCACCACCACAGTAAGAAAAAATGAGTAAGCTCCAGTCACTCTAGCAAAGGCAGATTGTTTATGTCCACGGGCCTGAGGCTATCACAGCTACCTCTCTCTAAAACCATGTGGGCTGGTCATCAAGCTACTGTCTCTCAACTCCAAATCTAGTCTTCCAGACTCTGTTTTATGATGTTGGGGTTTGGGACTCTGAAAACTACATACTTCCTTTGCCAGTGGGTTTTCTATAAGGACCCCCCGATAAGGAGCACTAGAAAAAGAATGAAAGGGTGGCAGGGGTAAAGGGACTTCTTTTTTTTTTTTTCCTATTTCTTGTTCTCCCTATCAGCATGCCCTTAGTACCGCTCTTTATTTCAGCAGCAGCAGTTTGGTTCGCTTCTAGGTTCTTTCAGCAGTCTCAGAACTAGTCCCATGTTGCTACCTCCACGTTACCCCCAACAATTCTGTCCACCTCCTCCTCAAAGGTGTGAGCTCCAGTTCCTCAAAGCTGCTAGCTCTGACAGTTCTATCCATTTTCTGTGTTCCCTCAGCCCAAGAGGTGGTGCTTCCTGTGGCTTTCTTTTTTGTGTTTCTTGGTATTTCATTTTGCTCTTTTATTCCCTCAACACCTGTGTAACCACCTCCCTGTATTAAATTCCCACTCTTGAAGTACCCACTGTAGTGTCAGTTTTTAAGACTTGGCTCTTGCTGATACACCAAATGTGATTTGAAAATTATCTTCACTTGTCAGTGATTTTTTCACCACAACCAGCACTTTCAATAGAGAAGGATGAATGGACATTTCTACTACCGACTCCAGAAGACTCATAAAGGGTGATGATCAGACTCCCTTTCATTAGCTCCCAAAACATTTATCAGTATTTATGTTTCCAAACTATTAACATTCATGACTAACAGATTCAGGCTTCTTCAGATTTTATCTCTCAAAACCTACTACAGTCACCATAATTCAGTAAGGGATAAAGGAAGGACCAATTTTACTGGGAGAAAAGATCAAAACATGGAAATGTATAGTCTTGTCTAAGGTTTCAGAGAAACTCAGCAGAAAAGTGAGAAATTTATTCAAGTATATGGAATTCTAGATCAGACTATATCAAATTGCTTCAAAAAGTTAATTCTTAAGGAATTCTATAATAAAACTCAGGGAAGCATTTTTCAAGTTTTTCTGACAATGAGGGAACAAATTTTTAATATATTTTGATCATATAAATTGCTATGTATATAGTACTAACATATTGTTGTTGTTGTTGTTTTTCTGAGACGGTCTCACTTTGTCCCCCAAGCTGGAGTGAAGTGCTGTGCTCTTGGGTCACTGCAGCCTCGACCTCCTGGGCTCAAGTGATCCCTCCCACTTCAACCCCTGAAGTAGCTGGGACTATGGGCATATGCCTCCATGCCTGGCTAATTTTTTGTATTTTTTGTAGAGACAGGATTTTTTGTATTTTTTGTAGAGACAGACCATGTTGTCCAGGCTGGTCTGGAACTTCCAAGCTCAAGCAACCCACCCACCTTGGCCTCCCAAAGTGCTGAGGTTACAGGCAAGAGCCACTGAGCCTGACTGGTACTGTATAGTTAACAATGCACTTTCACAAACCTATTCCCATTGACTTCATCTCATAATAACTTTGGAATGTTGACAATGTTAAGTTTTATTTGCATTTTATAGATGAGAAAACTGAGATTACAAGAGGTTATAATGATTTACTCAACATCTAAGTAAATAACCTAATAAGTAAATATTCCAAACCCATGTAAGAAGCAGGTAGATAGCCCTATCTATCCCAAGTACAATAATCTCTCCATGATATTAAACTGCCTAGTTAAAATTATGTATATTTATGCTGATAGCATTATGTGATAACTCTTTATTCTCTTTAGAAGAATAAACAACCATTACAATTAACACATGCTGTAAGAAAAGAATTCTATTCTTCATTTAATTATTTTATAATCAATAATATTTTAACTTACCAAAAGCAGAAGAGTATTAACTGAGTTCAAATTACCATAATGAACAATAAGAGAAAAAGTTACTCTGTTACTATAAGAAACCATTATTAAGCGAAAAAATTAAAGCAAACCAAGTCTCTCCAATTCCTTTTAGAAAATTACTTTACTTTGCCTGGACAGTGTGTTATTAGCATCTGAAAGAAAATCAGAATTGTGCTCTAAGCAGTAGATTCAAAGTTAATGTGCAAAGGATACTGCCTCTTTGTAATTCATTCAATAATACAATACTTTATTGAATAAAGACAGCCATTTAGACTTTACATATTGGGCAATTGTTCATCGGCAAAATGTCAGAATGCCAAAAAACCAAAGGAGCAAGTTACAAAGGACTTCTACTTTCTCGGATAAGACCTTAAAGCCATCCACAGTATTTTTCAGATTAATAGATATATATTAATATTAATACCAATGGCAAAGTCATACTGTTCCCAATTCAATAGTGAAAGCTAAATCTGGAAGGCACCTCAGTTTATATTTTCAGGGGCTCAATATGAATGTTTAAGAGATGCAGCTCAAGTAGCAACCATGATATTTTATTTTGAGCCACTGTCTATGATAAGAAACAGTAGTCCAATAAAAAAATCTTCTTATCTTTTTACTTTAAACAATGTTGATAGTTTTAAGTAAATGAAAGTAATAGTCAAGAACTATGGTAGCAACAGGTGCTCTCAATAGTGTGAATTACGTTGTGTATTTTGTCTGCAGCACTTGATCCTGTGATACAAAAATAGTGTGGACTATGCATGAGATTCCAAGCCCTGACTGAATTCAGCGCTCAAAGTGGCCCAGGGTTCTCAATTTTGAGCCTTTGCTAGTGCTTGTTCAAGCCTTTGTAACTGTATTTGCTCCCACTCCTTGCCACTAGCCTGTTGTAGTATACTGGTACTTAATCCGAGATAGAAGGGTTCCCAACTGCTATAGCTTGAATGTGTCCCTCAAAGTGCATGTGTTGGAAACTTAATACCCAATGCAACAGTGTTGAGACATGGGACCATTAAGAGGTGACTAAGTTATAAGGGCTCTGCTCTCATGAATAGATTAATGCTATTATTGCAGGAATGAGTTAATTATTGTGGGAGTAGGTTCCTGGTAAAAGGATGAGTTCAGCCCTCTGCTCTCTTCTTTGTGCTCTCTTGCCCTTCAACCTTCCATCATGGAATTATACAGTAAAAATGACCTCACCATATGTGGGACACTTGACCTTAGAATTCCCAGCCTCCATAATTGTATGAAATAAATTTCTATTCTTTATAAGTTACATAGACTCAGGTATTCTGTTATAGCAACACAAATGGACTAAAACAGAAAATGGGTACCAGAAGTGGGGCTGCTGCTATATAAGCACTTGAAAATGTGGAAGAGACTTTAAAACTGAGAAAAGGGTAGAGGCTGGAGAATTTGGAGAAAAAGACTAGATAAAGCCTAGATTGCTGTGAATGGAATCTGAAGGGTAGAGGAGCTATAGAGAGAGCCTAAATCTTCCTAGTGATTACTTAAGTGGCTGTGATCATAATGCTGGTAGACATATGAGCAGTAAAATCCATTCTGATGAGATCTCAGATGGAAATTAGGAACAAGGTATTGGAAACTAGGGTAAAGGGTGTCTTTGTTGAATAGTTGCAAAGAACTTGGCAAAATTATGTCCATGTCCTAGAACTTTGTGGAAGGCAGAAATTAAGAGTAATGAACTAGGATATCTGGCAGAAGTATCTAAGAAGCAACATATTCAAGGTGCTACATAGCTTTGTAAACCAAAAATAAAATTTGAAGGCCCCCTGCAACCATCTGAATGAACTTCTTCTTTGGCCAAGACACTATAAAATTTTACCTGAAAGACTGGTTCAGGCCACAATGGGAAGTGAGGGTTGGACATGCTTTATTATACCCGTCCAGCCTTAACATCAACATCAATCTTAAGTCCGATAAGAAACATTTATAGTCTTCTCTCTAAAGCTCACTACTTGGAGGCTTCATCTGCATGATAAAACTTGGTCTCCACAACCCCTTATAGAAACCCAGACATTCCTTCCTACTGATAATGACTCTTTCAACCAATTGCCAATCAGAATATGTTTAAATCTACCTATGACCCGGAAGTCCCCTGTTCAAGTTGTCCCACCCTTCAGATTGAACCAGTGTCAGTCTTACATTTATTAATTGATGTGTTATGTCTCCCTAAAATGTATAAAAAGAAGCTGCACCCTGACCAGCTTGGGCATCATGAAATATGGATTGAAGGATGCCAAGTTGTGTTCTATTAATCGAGACAATGGGAGAATAATCCCAAAGGCATTTTAGATATCTTCAAGAAAAGCTAGAACCTTGAAGGTAAGATTTCCAGAGAGGTGCTTGTGGGACCTCAACATTCACTGCTCTGTGTCACCTCAAGACTCTGTTCCCCACATTCTGGTACAGTGTCCCTCAGCTGTCCCAGCCAAGGCTCAAGTGTGCCCACACACTGATTGACCCACTGCTCTGGAAGGCACAAGGTGTCCATACGGTGCTAATTCTGCAAGTATGAACAATGCAGGAGCAGTCTCAGCTATTCTGTTATAGCAGCACAAAATGAACTTAAGACACCTGCCAACACTTAGGAATTTGACTGTGAGACTTCCACCTATGCATGCCTTACTGATTTTGAAAAACTCTGCTAACTGGAAAATGGTAAGCTGTTTCTCTTCTCCAAATTTTGTGAGAAGAAGATACTGCTGGAGAAATTCAGGAAATCCTCTGTAAGGTTATAACAAATGTACTTAGTGTGGGCTTTGAAGATTACCATACCTGTTATAAGTGTTAGGTTTTCACTTACAAAACCAAGACAGCAGGATACAAGTGTGAGTGGGAACAGGTAGTGGTGTGCTGCCCTGGGTGTCCTGGGCCTGGGTTAATATAATCACACAGGACAGCCTGGAAAAACTATAGCATATCCGTTGCTGTTTTTGTCCAGATTCTGGAATGCTGGGGGAGAAGGAGGGGTGTACAGGAAGCTTTGCTAATGTGCTGCTCAGAGAGCTCTTTCAAATCTTGAGAGTCTTCAGACCAGAGCTCATCTATTGAGATACAGGGGGAGTAGTCCCTCTCTCTCTAAATACATTCTCCAAAAGTGGAGTCTTTTGAAAGATAACGCAATGTATCAACTTAATTAAAGTTAATGAAAAAAGATGTTAGTAGAAGGTGAGGTTGAGAGGTTCACAAAGAAATTAATAAAAGTGTGGTATAATTTTTAATTTGCTTACCTCACAACAAACTATAATAAGACAGGCTTTGCCTAACCCTGTCCCCAGACTCCTACCCTCTGATGTTAGAACCAGGTTGTTTTCCAGAGAATACTCAATGCTCAGAGACCTAGGTCTGAATATAAAGCTTATGGTGCTGACAATTTTAGCACAGGTGTGTGGGTTTTGCAGAAGATGAACAGGGATTAGAAAAGGGGAACAATTTCTCAATTGCGTAAGTTGACAGCAAATCCTTCAGATAAATAAAGGTGATCCAGCCACTACTCTGAAATGTCTACTCACACTAGGGATGCAGGATTTGCTGCCCCAAGATTTAGCAACTAGATCTTGCTTGAATCGCTGGGTTTGAGTTTTCCTCCTAAAGGTGGATTTTCACCGAGTGGGGAACTTCAAGATATATATAAACCATCAATAGTTCATTGTTTCTAGGCTGGGACATCCTAGGGACCAAGGACATAGAAGTTCTGTCATAAAGTCACATCAGCTAGGCTGAGGCAGAGCAAGAGAAAGAATATGGAAAGAAAGATCTTGGGACTCAGGTAGTCTATAATAACAGCAAGAGCAGTGAAAACATCTACTCTCACTCTTCCCTATCAAGTTCTTCTTCTCTTCCAGGCATGGTGCCAAGAGCTTTATGTGCGTTTATTATATCACCGAATCCTCACAACCCTGAAAGAAGATTTTTTTTTTTTTTTTTTGAGATGGAGTTTCACTCTTATTGCCCAGGCTGGAGTGCAATGGCATGATCTCGGCTCACTGCAACTTCCACCTCCCAGGTTCAAGCGATTCTCCTGCCTCAGCCTCCCTAGTAGCTAGGATTACAGGCATGTGCCACCACACTGGGCTAATTTTGTATTTTTAGTAGAGATGGGGTTTCTCCATGTTGGTCAGGCTGGTCTTGAACATCCTTGGGTGATCCATCCGCCTCGGCCTCCCAAAGTGGCCGGATTACAGGCATGAGCCACTGTGCCTGGCCTGAAAGAAGAATTTTTAAATCTCCATTTCATAGATGAGGAAACAGTGGCACATACTCTTCAAAGTCATAAAAATGGAAAATTGCAGCACTGGGACTTGAACTCAATAATCCCCAGCCCATGCCTTTAGCCTGTACCTCCACTCCAGTCCTTACCATCTTCTTCAGGAGAGTGTCAATGCCAAACAGGAAAGGAAGAGTTGATAAGAAGAAAGCCAAAGTCTTAAGTGGAGGGAACTGAAAGGGACTTTGACAGCTCAACTAGTAGCAAGGTTCTAGAACCAGGCATGGGAAAAAAAGGGAAAGAGAGTCAAATATAAAATGCATGTGGAAAGGAAAGTACAGTAATTTGGGAAAACTTGGTCTTGAGGAAGGAATCGGCTCTCTTTAAAGCAAAGCCTGGTTTGTAAACCTTTTAGCTACCACACTAACATATTGTGAAGGAATATTTACAAATACTCAAAATCACTAACAGTAGCGTTGCTTCTAGAAAGACCTGAGTCAGAAAGAAGTATTTCCAAGGTCTACAAAAATGGATTTGCAAATAATTTGCAAATTACAAATACATTTAGGAGGGAAGGTCTAATTTGTTCCCATTTGTATTTTGTAAATGTGCAGATTGTTAAAATATCTGTAACTGGTTTTGTTCAAGCTTTTTGACTCACACTTTTAAAGAAAGATTAAACTACATGACCTCTCTGTTTGTACTAGGCATTTTATTCTTGTCACTAATGGTAGCAACTTCCTACTTAGAGGAAATCTTTTGATTTATATACCATTACAGGGTAAAGTCATTGACTTTTTAAAATTTACAATGTTGAAAATTTATGGAAGCCCAACCACTTTTTAACACATTATTTATTATAGCTTTTGGATTTATTTCTCCTCTTTTCTATAACTTTGGCTTTTTAAATGAATTGTCATGTTTCTTGCTTCAATCATCCGTTCACATCAACTAGGTTTTGGGGTTACATTCAGCAAGATTGCCACTACTAACCTGAAATTTTCAAACAGTAAAAAATATCTGTATCAGAAGCCATTGGTATTTCAAGACTAATTCTAGCCTTTCTTCTCTGATGACCTCAGCCAGAAGCCCTGGGGCTATGCATTGTTAGGAAGAAGTTCAGAAGACAGGTAGCTACAGGTACCATGTCCATATGAGTCACTCAGCTTGGAAAGTAACATTTACTCCAGGTATTAATGGTCACAATCCACAAAGCAAAAAATTTTTCCACTTTATCTCCCCTTAGATGTAATGTGTACAAAAATGACTGCAGAAAGTAGTCACTTTCTAATAACAGTTTCCAGAGGTCATAGAGAGATGAAATTGTCACTGTGATGTGCATAGTGTGGAGGCAAGGCCACTCTCAAAGAGGATAATGCTATTTTCTTAGTTATTATGATGCACAAACTACTAGCCACTCACATCCCAGTTGAAAGCTTCTCCAAAAATAAAAAAAAAAAAAACATAACATTTCTCTGTGACTCGGAGTAAACACAATGAAAACAATGTGACAGTGTTATCCATCCCAGAACAATACCTATCGGGAGTAACATGCTTGGACCACAATATACTGCTACCAGTCTAATGTAAATTTTCTCTGCTACTGCAATTCTTTACAGAATTAACTGGGGTAAAATTGAAACAATGACCCATTTGTACTTTTTCTCTAGAATTTCTCACAGGAATATTAGGGGAGAAAAAATGGGTCAACAACCATGTCCAAAGAGTTTTAGACCTGTTCTCTTGAATACAATTGTGTACGGAAAGCAGCCTGGTGCACCCAGCCTGAAGGTAGGATCTGGTCAATGAAACTGTGACAACAGCCCACAGTCAAAGTTTTATTTGGATCAACCTTAGGCTAACATTGTACAGCAGTTTCACGGCACAAAAGGGCAATATGAATTATTGCAAAATTTGTTTCATAGAGATGTAAGAATGATACTTGAGTTTCCATTTGTCCTTGACACTTCTGCTGAAAGCGAAGGAGCTGAACCCAGAGACACTTATTCAGCAGGGTACAGGCTTTTCTAAACTTTTGTGTGAGAAGAAGCCCTAGTGGACGATGTGGTTAAGGCAATAGTCTAGTCATTTCAAAATACAGATGTTATGCTAGGAATGAAACTTGAACGATAAGAAGAAAGATTTCATCTGGGCCCTCAATTCCTTAAGAGAAAATCCTAGGAATAAAGAAGTAAAGGATAGGGTGTAAAGGGAGGTAGAAATCCCCAGGCCAAATTCTGTAGAAGAGTTCTTCGCTCTTTTTCACCAGCTCTTACCCCCAGTGGTATATATTACCACTCTCTTTTCTGTTCTCTAATTTAAGCCTGTTTTAAGAAAGGAGTTGGAACTCAGTCATAATCACAAGTAATATAACAACCTAAGAGGTCTTTCTCTCTCTCATACACACATGCACTCAAATATATGGGATTTGTATAGGTAAAGCTATAAGCTGAAGCAGTAAAACTCTTATGGTAGAAGCGACAGAAATAAAAGTTTTATAGTAGAATCAGGTATTGAAAAGAAATAACAGAATTATTGTGTATGTAGTGGGGAGGGCAGAGGAGAGAGAAAGAAGGCACTGAAATAACATTATATTACCCTCTATCTTTTGAAAAGTACTTGCACAAAAAACATGTTTCAGTCTCAAGTATTCTTTCTTCACTTAGCAAGCATCTGTCTCTGTGTCTACTTTTACTCCTGACCTATAAAATTTGTGAGGACAGAGAAATGGATCTGCCATATTCCCTGTATCCTCAATGATTAGAACCATGAAAATAGGACGTAGTAAAACTTTGTTGAGTGAATGAGTAAGTGGGCAAAGTACACTGTCAGTAAGAAAATTATCATCAGAAATAATAAGAAAATTATTCTCAAACTCAATAGGTATTCAGTCATCCTCTATTTTCTTTGTTTATTCGTTTCCTTGGTTTTTACCATAGTGTCTCAGGATCTAGTGTCTGACCACTTACCATTATGCAAATTGGCCACAGTGGCAGGGAAACAGGGGAAAGGCAATTGGGGAACATCCATTGCAGATCAGAGATTAGACCAAGAGCTAGGTAGATCTCACTCATTTTATTCATAAGTGGATTACCTCTAGTCTCCCTTCATCTAGCAAAATACTACAGTGCTCATTCAACTAGCAGGAGATACGATTCTACATAAGTCCATTATACATATGTGTACATATAAAGATCCAGAGTTTGTGCTTATTTATGTCACCACGGTGAGTTGTCTACACAAATATATTTCTAGAAAAAAAAAACATAGCTCAACATGACATCAATTAAAACTGTCTAGAACAAAAAAAAATAATTTAAAAGCCATTAAGCAAATAATGCTCATTGACTCACATTTGAATCACTAATTTTGTCTGATTAAAACTGAATATGGCACTAATAGCCAGGAACATGAGCCCAGTTCCTTCAGGAGTCCCAATTGTCTGGCCTCTTTATCTCAATTTCCACTTCCTCTTCTCAAAACAAGCTATCAGTAACTTTCATTTTATTCCCTATGGTTTGAAACACTTTAAAACTGTGAGTTCTTGAAACTTGAGTGTAAAATATTGACATTCATTATAACAAAATTCATTTTATAGACACATAAATGAGCATCCCTGACATACAATCATCTATTAGCTATTGTACTTCATTTATATCTGAGTTTATTATCTTTTTGCTGTTTGGAAAGGATCTTTGGTATATACTCTGCTGCAGACAGGCTAAGGCAGATGCAACACGACTAGAGAAGAGCTTTGATGGGCATTTAACAGTTCCCACTGTTATGGGAGGAAGTTGGGGCAGGATACTGCTTTCCTCTGTAGGAGCAATGAGCTTTTTTCTGGGATACTCCTGGAGGAGTCTTAGCCTGTCTATAAACCACAGGCACACAGAAGAAAATACCAGACACCTGGGTTCTTGACTTAAGTAGCCGATTATACTCAAGAGATCCTTGGCTCTGTTCAGTCAAAGAAACTAAAATGGAACCAAGAAGCATCCCACTACTCCTTTTTGTGCATGAGGGGAATGAACCTTCACTGTAGAGGGTGATGAGATACATTGCACCCAAGAATAAGTCCAGTGCCAACTGAACTGTTCAGGTAACATCATCCATATCTGTCTGCAAGGGGTGGAGGCTATGGATTTGCAGAGGTTTGGTGAATATGCAATTTTCTGCTTAAATCCACAGAATGGTTTTTTGTTCTATCTTAACTAGGTCTTATGATGGCTTAGAGAAGTCTCTGTTTTCACAGACTACAGAGCCTCTTTCCAGCCATCCTGTAGAAACTGGGGGAACGCACAGAATTGTCAGCGAGAGGAAGGCTCAGGATGTGGAAGTGACTTTATCTCAAATGGTCTCAGAGATTCCTGGTGATAGTCTTAAATACGCCATGGGATATAAGCCCAAAATTATTTCAAAATAAATCTGTGTAGATGACACATGACTTTAGGTGTCATGTGTTTTTTGGTTGTGGTTTTGGTTTCTGCAACAGAAAGGGTCTTGCTCTGTTACCCAGGCTGGAGTGCAGTGGTGTGACCATGGCTCACTTCAGCTTCAACCCATCAGCCTCCCAAGTAGCTGAGACCACAGGCACAATGCCTGGCTATTTTTTTTTTTTTTTTTTTTTTTTTTAGAGACAGGGTCTTGCTACGTTGTCCAGGCTGGTTGGAAACTCCTGTGATCAAGCAATCTTCCTACCTTGGCCTCCCCAAATCTGGGATTATTGGCATGAGCCACTGTGCCCGGCCTTGTTATTTTTTAACAAAACAGAAAATGACGGTACCATTATTGACGATGATGATGATAGCTAAATTTTGGTGTGTCTCTATAATGTACTTGGACTGTTCTATGCTCTTTACATGGATTATTTTAGTTAGTCTATGGTGCAGTTTTTTTTAATTCTTATTATGATCCTTCCTGTTTTACAGATGAAGAAACTGAGAAAGGTTATGTGATTTGGCCAAGGTCACTCATCCAGTAAATGGGGAGCTATATTTAAAACTTAGAGCTAGAAATTATCTCAGAGATCATCAAATTCAGGGCTCAGCAAAATTTTGTTTCTGTGAAGAAGCAGATCATAAATATTTCAGGCTTTGCATTACAACTTTGCTGTTGTAGTTGAAAGGAGCCATTGATGGTACATAAACAAATGAGAGCAGCTGTGTTGCCATGTTTATGAAACTGGTAGTAGTCTGCATTTGACGCACAGGCTGTAGTTTACTGACCCCTAATCTAGTCGACATCACTCATCTTATACCAGAGAAAACTGAGATCCAGAAAGGTGATGGTATTTACACTGCTGTGCAGTATCAAAAACAAGAGGAAAGTCTCACAGGTCTCAGTCTTATATTCTTTTCATTATACAAATTCAAGAGTTTCACCAGTTAATATGGTAATAAATTATAACGTCCTATATTAAAACAAATGTAAAATTCACTTGAAACTATGACAGCCCCTTATAGATCTTTATACTCAATAAAAGTTGATTTTGAACTGAGACTTTTCTACTTTACCTGGTTTGTATTGATGTGGTACACACAGCTCTAAGACCAAACAGAAAATTCCAAAACACATCTCATTAAGTCAAATAAAAAATTAGGGGAGTCCAAAGCCCCAATTGCCACAGACAAGATGATGAAGCTAGCTGAATAATTCCACCAACACATATACAAAAACTCAATTGTAGGGAGCAAGACACAGGCCCTCACTCAGTTTCTTCTACCTGCAGCTGCTCTCCAGATTTTTCTCTAAGGCTTCATGTAGACCTGTTAATACATTCTCTAATTTAAAACGACATATTTCCCTCCAACTATCTCTATGGCCAAAATTCATGGCCTCTGAAATTTTACTTGAAATGTAATTCAATTCTTGATTGATTATTGCAGGTCTCATTCCTTTAACATTTTTCATCAAATTTAAGTGAAAATTTTATCAAATAATAAAGCTACCAAGAAGAGGTATTGTGCAATATCAAAGAGACAACAAAAAGTTGATCTTTGGTGAAAATGTGATCTTTTAACAATAGTAGTAACTAAGAAAAACATTAATGACAAACATTTATTGTGCACTTACTCTATGCCAGGGTCTGTGCTAAGAATTTTATATTTAATTCTAAAAACCACAACTGGGGATACTGGCTCTCAGAGATGTGAAGGAACCTACCCAAATTATACAAATCATGAACAGTGGACTGGAATTCCAGCAGGTGACCTGTGAGTCCAAGCAATTGATCCATCTCTGGAGCCCAAGCCCTCACTTCAGGTTGGCAGGATTTATGTACCTGGACTCCCCTTCCTAGCTGGGTGACTTTGGGCCAAATTCTCTGCTCAGTTTCCTTGTCTGTGAGACAAGCATAATTATGGTACCTTTTTTTATGGTATTCGTGGGTAAATTAATAGTTAATCCACACAAAGTGCTTAGCAATACACCAACTTAAAGTTTAGAGATTATTATGACTATCAGTATTATTAAATTGTTTTAAATATATAAATAAACATTTTCCCAAATGACCACATAGGACCAAAGGGACCTGGATTTCAATTCTGGCTTCTTAACTAACTCTCTATATCATTTCAAATTAGACATTGACACATTTTTATCCTTAACCAGTCTTTTCTTTTGTAAAGTAGGTATTAAAATACAGAGTTCGCATGAAAATACAAAGAAGGAATGCTTCAGGGTCCTCATGGCAGGGCCAGGGAGGATGCTGGGGAAATGTCATTGCCCTCCAGCCTTGCTGCAATTGTTCCTTTTCCAGCTATGAGAATCCCATAGAACCTTGAAAGTGTGGCTCCACCGGACCTCAGGACTGTCCTGGACAAAAACTGCCAAAATGAAGTCCTCATCCCTCACAGAGCCTTGAGTCTCATGTTAGGGGAGAACAATGAGGAACTATAGCAGTTACAATAAGGTAAATACACGAAGCCAGGGATACACCTAACCCAGATATTGGGTCAAGGGAATGTCTCGGAAAAATTCTGAGAATTAGTAAGAACTAGCCAGGCAAGAGACAATTTGTTAATGCTTCAAGTAGAAAGAATGACATAACAAATGCTGCGAGCACACAAAGTAGAACTTTAAAACAGGTTAATTTTCAGTGCAAGTGGAGAATCTAGTTCTAGAGAGAGAGGCCAGGAGATGAGTGTGCAGAAGTAGGGCCTTGAAAAATACAGGCGCTGAAGAGATTGTTACTGTGGTTCAGGTGGTCTGACCATCGTCACATTGACACTTTAGAAAGATTATTCCGAGTATAGCTTCTTGGGTCATAGTCCATCCTACAATGTTTTCTCCTCACTCTAAATAACCACAGCTCTAATCCCTTGTGTCATTCATTTAACAGGTAGTCACATAGAGTTTTGTCATTTTTATTATAAATGATCTTTGTATATGCCTTGTGTTTTACTTCTTTATTCTTTTTCACAATGTTCTGTCAACAGTAAATGCTCAACAATTATTGACCAGTCCCATCACTCCCTACAGCCAGGGCTATCTCTTACGATCCTTCTCTATTTCCCCACATTGTCTGAAAGAGTCGCACCTAATTGAGTCATCGTTTCTATTATTTGAAAAGAAACTGGGAAAAAATGATGTTTCTCCTTGTTGTCTTCTTCACTTAAAGCTATCCTCAATCCACACTGTTTTGATAGTTCTAAACATATAATCTAATATGGAAACACAAGAAAACAGAAAACACAAACAGGTTGCTTACATATAAAATATCTTCACTGCCAGCTAAGATGGCTGTGTTATTCAAATATGACTTAGAACAATAATAAAAATTTGGCACCTGTAAGACCTGAAAGTTAAAAAAGATAGGAAGGTGTGTCAGCAGGAAATCTGGAGGCAGGCGGGCAAGCTTCTCAACAAAAATAAAGAGGATGATGTCTCATAGCCTGCTGATGAGCTCTGTGCCACACCCGTAAGGAATCAACCCGGCTCAGTGCAAAGCATGCTCCTCTGACAGCTGGATGAACAAAATGGCCAATTTCATCACCTATTAGAGAAACACTTCCCAGGAAGGTGGGTGAAAGACCAATCATTTACCAATAAAGGGGTTAATTAAAACATTCCACAGAGATGGTGACAGCATTGACATTTGGTTGCTTGCTTGAAATAGTATAGAAACAATGCTGAAGGAAGGAATTTCATCCTGTGTGAAAGTCGTGAATTGCCCAATTCTTGTGCCCTCGTGACATTTCCTAAGGCAGTTCAATGGAGTAAACATAAGTGATGTTTTTGTAACTCAGCTCTTCAATGAGGTATAAAATTCCTATTTCCCCCAAATAGTCCTCTGACTTAATAGGTAACTTGAATTTCTCTTCAATGACTCATAACAATACTAACAGTAAGTCACTCTGAACATAAGCTGGAAAGGTAGGAGCATTAGTTCTAGAGATCTGAAAATAAGACACACCAGGTAGAGATGAGGAGAAAATAGTCAGATAAGAAACTTATTCCAGGATTTGGTTAAGAAAGGAAGAAATTCATTAAACTGTCTCACACCAGCATCAGTGTGGCTATAATAAGACAAGTATTCTTAAAGAAAAGAGGACTACAAAATATTCTATCCAGATCTTTAGCAATGATTTCCTCTCTTAAATAACACATTTTTAGTAGCGATCAACAGTTGGCGAAAAGCTCAGTAACCATAAATCTAAAACTGTTATTAATAGTATATTCATCTTGAAGTGATTGCCCTTGTATGGTAACCCCTATGAGAATGTCTGTCAGTGGATCAGCTTGTGTACCTCTGAGCCCAGAAACAACTTATAGGGGAGGAAAAAGAACTAAGAATCTTCACGCTGGAGAGTAATCAGACTACAGGGTTCATTTTCAATAACTTAGCAAATGAGAGAGAGAGAGTGAGAGAGAGAAAGCTTTGCCTGCTGCTGGTAAGGCTGTAGTACTTGACTATCCCTTTGAGTATATTTCTTCCATCCAGGCAATGCGCCATTCAGTGGAGGTGGGGTTTAAAGAATGGTAACATAATGATAATGATACTGACAACAATTATTACAGTCATAGAAGCGGTCACCTACTGGTCATCTGTTATGTGCCAGACCCTTTGCTCCTTACATATGTGACCTCTAATTCTCACGAGAACCTTCAATTTAAATACATTACCTTAATTGATAGATAGAGCCAAGAATCCATCAATTCCTCTTTCTGACCTATTTATTTCTAAAAATATACTCTCTAAAAATGGCGAGGGAATTTGATAGATTTGGTAGTGACCTGAATAGATTCATGTAATCTCAAGAAGACTTCAGTGACAGCTTTGGGCATTGGTGAGTCTGTCTGTCCAAAGCTAGGTGGGCCTCCTATTTGCATATTAAAGGTCAACATCACAAATTGCTGCCATCCCTCATATGGCAACAAATTGGATGCCACTCTTTTTATCTACAGTTCAAGGCAGGAGCAGGGTAAGAATTTATCTGGTTCTAGTGGGGTTCTGGCTAGAATGTAAATCCTGTTCACTTCTCTTCACAGTTTTGAAGTCTGATTATTACTAAATTTCTAAATAAGCAAAATCCAACAGATACTTTCTCATTTGAAGTTGTTCTACTGTCAATTCCAGCCCCTCTTTGCAAACCTTACGTAGCTTTCAATGTCAAGCTCCCTGCAGTTTCCTCCTCTATTGACTCTGATTTTCTTTTTTCTATCTGCATTTCCATGGCACATGTTATCTGTATCTGTTCTGTCCAGTCCAGAGCCCCCAGACACATGTGGCTATTGAACACTTGAGTTGTGGCTAGTCTGAATTGAGATGTTCTGTAACTACAAAACATACACTGGATTTTGAAGACTTAAATGAAAAAACATGTAAAATATATCAATATTTTTATTTTGATTATATGTTAAATGATCCTATTTTACTATGTTTGGTTAAACCAAAATAGTTCTCAAATTAATTTTACCTTTTTCTTTTTACTATTTAAAATACAACCATTAGAAAAATTTGAAGTTCCATATGTGACTCAGATTTCTGGCTCAAATTATATTTCCATCGAAAAAAACTGGTCTGTATTCTTCCAATTCAAAGTGCGGTCCATGGCCAGCATCGTTTTACCTGAAAACTTGTTAGACATGTGGAATCTCAGGCCCTATCCTTGACCTACAGAATCAAATCATTGCATTTTAACAAAAGTCCCTGGTGACTCATTAAAGTTTTTTAAAAATTTGATATACACCATTACTTTTGACGCTTTTGGCATCTGTACTTACAGATCATCTGTTTTATGTGTACATGTTACATCTCAACAGATGCACTTTGGAGTAAAGACCACAACTATATTCCTTGAATAATTCTCATAGTACCTAGCATAAAAGTAGATATCTAGAGGGAGTGGAATGAATTATTTGATAATTTAAAAATTATTCTCTATGAAATCAGATGGTTCCATCATTTTTCTTACACCTGTTAAATTTTGGTCTGTGATCCAAAATATTATACAAGATGATGAATTAAATCTTCAAATAAAAATAAATGGAAAATAGTATGGCATAGTCATAATGTTAAGCTTATTTATGCACTTTGTAGCTCTCTACCCCTTAACTTTGGAGAACTGAAGAGATTAACTAAAATTTTGTAATGTTGCTACTGATTTCCCTATATGGGAAGAAGCCACATAAAGTTACCTTAACAAAGTTATATTCGTCTTCCCTTTGAGTTTCCATCTAAAATTAAATCTGCTCTTTTTATCTAAAGGAAAGTCATTATAGAAATGTACATGAAAACCTGGATTAATTGTAAATAGAAATTTCATTGCTCAGGTACTTGATGTAGATATTGAGAAAATAAGTAGGTAGCAATGATCTCTTTAAAAAGGATGGAAGAGGGTGAGCTAGGAATGGAGACACAGTACAATTTTCTGCAGTGTTTATATATACTATTGGGCTATACAGAGCTGTCCTAAACTCATTGGCAATCAAATTAAATAGAAAATGTGAGTATTCTTTGAAAGGATGAAAAAACTATACATCTACGGTATCTCCAGTGAAGAGTGATGTTTAAAACGATGACCTTGAGACCTTGACCACAGTTAATTACCACGATTCTATTATGGACACTGAATTCAAGGAAAAAAGGTCACTATTGTATGGTATGTTTGAAATGATAGTGAAGACTGCCTCATTGATTGGAATATTCTTGTTCTCTGAGCATTCTATTTATTTGAAGTTTTCCATCAAAAGGTCTCCCAAGTTGGGTTTCACACCCTGCTAGAGGTTAGGTAGTTCATGATTTTATATTTAGAGTTTCCATGTTAGGCTTGTTCTGAAGTGAGCTTTTGTTGCTGACTTCAAATGTAGTTTTAGTGTGTAGTTATTGTTATTCAATCTCAGGACAACTATAATTTTGATTATCCTGTAATACGTCACCATAACTCCTATATTAGTTATTGGAGTTTTCATGTTTAGTTAGGATAATGTAATGAAGACACACAGGATTGTTTGTTTCATGGAGATTAAAATACTTCCAAAATTCTTTACAACTTCACAATTCCCACTGGAAACATGAGGGCAAATGCTATAATATTTCATGCTTAGCTTACAAAAGAAATCTTTTTCTGGGGTTCATAAAGGCAAAGACATCCCCCTGTAAATATAAAGCTTCCTCAATTCCCTTGCCAATGCAAGAAAGAGAAAATGAGAAAATGTGTAATTCTTTTTAAGGGGTCTCATATTTTTTTTGTGGGCTACTGTCATCACAGTATTTCACTATAAACATTTCCAAATTGATACAAGTCCTCTCAACTCTTTGGTATCAAGAATACCATGTATTCCTGTATGTATTTATACCTGATAGAGAAAGATGAGCAAAAAAGATATATACATTTATCTAGCAAATAGCTAAAAGGCCAAGAACCTCATTTTAAACTACTCAACTGTAGGCTAATTACAACTGTAAAAGTACCCTGAAACAGGAGGATGTGCAGACCACAACCAGCAGGTCCTATTTTAGATGAGTAAGTGCAGGATTTTAGAGGTGTTATCTGCCACAAAGCTCACAAAAATGAGCAGAATGCAAAATTGCCAGTGCTATCCAGTATCCAAAGGCAATTTTCACATTATAATTCACCCCAATTTCATTTTCACACTCCTTACTTAGGACTTCCCAACAAAATTAAGAATGAAAATAGGAAGAAAGAGGTGGGAGAAAATTATCATGGTGTTGAATTAGCAAACTGCAGTTAGGCATATTCCAATGAGAGGAAAGATGAAAGACTGGCATGTTCACATTGAGGCAGGATGAGAGAAATCATGCACAGAGCAATCAGAAGCCTGGACCACAGGGAATGGGAAAAGGTAGGAGAGTAGTATGGCTTATTCTAGTATGGTTCTTTTCTCAAAGTTCTTGGTGCACTGGAGCCAACAATTCAGGGCAAGTTTTGCAGTTTGTAAATACCGATTGCAATTTTAGTAGTAAAAGAGGCAGGCAAAGAATTGTAGGCTAATATTACCCATTTAAATGTTGACTGTAATTCTGGTCTTTGGTAATTATTGCTTTTTTAAAAATCTAGTTTGTTTTTAGCAGGACTGTGCATAATTTATTGCCCATGGCATATCAATTGGAAGAAAGCTAAAATTTTAAATACTGGCTAGCAAAATGAAAGCCATTTAATGTCATAAAGGAAATTAACAAAAATAAACAAATACCCACAATTTACAAGGCTAGTCTTTCCATTTGCTTTGTATGTTTGTAAACTATTTTCAACAGCTCAGGAAGTTTCTAAGTTTACAAGATTGTTACTCCTTCACAATTTCTATTTCTGGCCTTGGTAAAATAAGGAATCTACAAGCCTTAGTTTTCTACCCTACCAACACCTTCCAAATATACAAGTCTATAAAGTCACAGCCCAGTATGCAGATTGCTTTTACTGCTTTTGATCTATTGAAGCCAATTAAGCAGTTAAAGATCATTTGCACAGTCAAAATCTTAGCTAAATAAACAGCATTTCCATGGCCCATTTCAGCCAGAATGTGAAAGAAGAAAATGTCCCAAGGATAAATATTCTTTTGCATCTCGTATTATGGATACAAACAAAATAGCAGATGAAATATCCAATGTTTTGGATGATAGCCTCGTAAATGTCTAGATTTTGCTGGCCTTTTCACTTGGGTACTATAAGAAAGGCCACTAGGAAGACCAATTAGTAATCAGAACTTGTTCTCTGATCATTCTCTTCATGTTCTTGCTCTAACTAGAATTTGGTTCTTCCCTGGGGGACATTGCTTCCCCCATGGCCCTCTCAAATAGTGCCAGTGTTATTTTCCCACAACTCTGGTTCTACTGGGTCAATGCATGGGTAAGTCATCCCCGTGCTTTTTTTTTTTTTTTTCCCTGCTTTCAGATAATTCTCCTTCTCTCTTCTGTAAAGAAAAAATTTTCAGCTCTTAATCTTAGCAAACTGTCTCACCCTACTCATCATTATTGCTGTCATCTAATGACCTCCCCTTCAGCCCCACAACTGGGTCATTTCTCCTCGATTCTAAGCAGTTTTAGTGCCTGGCTCACACTCACTCACCCCAGTACTTATTCTGCCTTTCTTTTCGGTGATTATGTAAATGACCTCTCTAATAACTTGATCTTTCAGAGCTTTGGACTTCTGTCTTCCATTGATCTCATCCTTCTTATATTCCTCCCTAACTCTCTCTATGGTCACTCCTAAGACCCTATCATCACCAGTAATAAAATATCTCTGTAATTACAGTTTTATGGTCCATACTCTTCTGACCATATCCAGTCTCTCTAGTTCATTCCTTTAGATCCCAACCCCAAAATTAGCTCTTATTATGATGATCTGACAGCTTTCAATTACTATCACCTCTAATGTCATCACTTTGCTTCTTACTCACTTCAAATTTCCTGGTCCTTTGTAAATCCCCTAGACTACTCTCCTTCTCATTTGCTTCACTGTATTCCCCTAACAAAACCACAATCCTGGTTAAAGTCAATTCTCTCTCTATTCCACTTCTGTACTGATGCAGTTGAATGTAGCTGGAACAAAATCCACAACCACTGTGATGAATCTCACCAAGGGTTCATTAAATCCAAGTGGATCCTTAACTTAATGCTGCCAGAAAATCATAATATATATTTTACCTTGTATTATATGTTATGCTGTGTATCATATCACATCATTATTATAAATTTACACACCCCAATTGTATCATATATTCCTAGTTCATTTATTCATCCACTCCTTAAGATGACTACTTCATACTTTCTCTTTTTTTATGGAAACCCAAGTGTGATGGTTAATATTAGGTGTGAACTTTACTGAATTAAAGGTTGCAAAGTGTTGTTCCTGGGTGTGTCTGTGAGAGTATTGCAAAAAAAAGATTAATACTTGAGTCAGCAGACTGGGAGAGGCAGACCCACCCTCAATTTGGGCGGATACCATCTAATCAGCTGTCAGCATGGCTAGGATAAAAGCAGGCAGAGGAACATGGAAGGATTAGACTGGCTAAGTTTTCTGGCCTGCATCTTTCTCCCATGCTGGATGCCTCCTGCCCTTGAACATCAGACTCCAAACTCTTCAGTTTTTGGACTCTGGGACTTACACCAGCGATTTGCAGGGGCTCTTGCGCCTTTGGCCACAGACTGAAGGATGCACTCTTGGCTTCCCTACTTTTGAGTTTTTGGGACTCAGACTGGCTTCCCAGCTCCTCAGCTTGCAGACAGCCTATCGTGGGATTTCACTTTCTCATTGTATGAGTCAATTATCCTAGTAAACTCCCCCTTCATATATTTGTCTATCCTATTAGTTCTGTCCCTTTAGAGAATGCTAATACACCCAGTGTCTCCTCCACTATCTTTATTCTCAACTGAAGACTCTTGTCTCTTACTTCACTAAAAAATTAAAGCAATCGTAAGAGAAGTTCAGGAGATTCCCATTATTTGTTTCTACTGACCAGAATTTGCCTTCCCACTTTGATGAACATCTATGCCCCTGGCTGAAGCTAACACTTTCACGCATATATGACATTCCATCCATTCTCACCTAGTCAAAGACAATGCTGTAGGAATCCTCCCCATGATCTTCTATATTATCCTATTTCTTCCACTACTCATGTCCCATTCTCTCTCCCATCTTAAAAATAAGCAAACTGACATATATTACTTTACTCCTTTCATTAACTACTGCTCTGCAAACAAAATTCATTTGCAAAACTGTAAATACTTGTCTCTAAATTTTCTTTCTCCATCCTTTTTTAAAGTAACTCCAATCACCCACCACTCCACCATACATGCTTTTATAATTGTCACCAATGACATCTACATTCTTACATCACGTGGTTAATTCTGGTCCTCATTTATTGGACCTATTAAGCAACATTTAAAAGAGATGATCACTCTTGCCACAACACATTTCTCTTCACCTGACTTCAAAGGAAATCAAAGTTTCCTTGGTTTTCCTCCTATTCCACTAGTCACTGCTTTTCAGACTCCTATGCATTTCCTTTACTTCTTGACCTCTCAATGTTGGACTGCCACAGGGATAAATCCCTGGACTTCTATTCTTTTTGCATATTTAAAAATACAGTGATTTAATTCAGTGTCCCAGTTTTCAGTGACATTAACTTGCCATCAAGTTTCAAAAGTATGTCTACAGCCCAGACATCTCTCCCCTTTATTTCCAGACTGGTGTAAGTATCTACTTGACTTGGATGTTATTAATTTCTCAGATTCAATATATTGAAAACTGAGCTCTGATCTTCCTCCACACGAACGCTCCCTCCGACCCACCCCAAACTGCGCAATCGCAGCTTTTCATACTGTAGTTGATGGCAACTCCATCTTTCTAACCTCTCTGCCCACAACTTTGAAGTCATTCTTGATTCTGCTTTTTCCCTCATACTCAATGTCTGGAAATGCTTTGGATCTTCCCTGAATATAACCACTCTTCTTCACCTTCACTTCTTTCACCCCAGTGTGCATCACCATCATCTCTTACCTGGATTACTACAATACTCTCTTAACAAGTTTTCCTTTAAAAAGCCATAATATCAGCCGGGCGCGGTGGCTCACGCCTGTAATTCCAGCACTTTGGGAGGCCGAGGCGGGTGGATCACGGGGTCAGTAGATCGTGACCGTCCTGGCTAACACGGTGAAACCCCGTCTCTACTAAAAATACAAAATATTAGCCGGGCGCGGTGGCCGGCGACTGTGGTCCCACCTACTCGGGAGGCTGAGGCAGGAGAATGGCGTGAACCCGGGAGGCGGAGCCTGCAGTGAGCTGAGATCCGGCCACTGTACTCCAGCCTGGGCAACACAGCGAGACTCCCTCTGAAAAATAAATAAATAAATAAATAAATAAATAAATAATTTTTAAAAAGGCCATAATATCAATTGATTAGAGGTCAACTGACTAGGGTTTCAGAGATCCTGAACTATAAACATGGACTCTCTAGGCCCGACCCCAACCATATACCTTGCCCTATAAATCTCTTCCATTTGGCTGTTCCCGAGTTGTAACCTTTGTAATAATATTGAAGTGATAAGTATAGTACTTTCCTGAGTTTTGTGAGTCATTCTAGTGAATTATCAAACCTAAGAGGGGATCGTAAATTTAGAGTAAACTGAGAAAAGGTTCAGGTGCCTTGAGGATACCTGGGAAAGTTGACATCTAAAGTTGGGGAAGTCTCCTGTTACTGAATCCCTCAACCGGTGCTATCTGTTCTAACCCTAGGTTATTAGTGTCAGAATTAAATAAAATTGTGGGACACGCAAGTAGTGTCAGAGAATTCATATGGGAAAACAACCGAGATAGATTTAGTTCTCTAACTTTTTATGATCACCTAACTTAGAATTAGAGAATAATCTGGAAATAGTAATAAAATCATTGAAACAAAGAGGCAACAAAACTCAATATAGAAAAGTACAAACAAAAAGAATTATCAAAATATAGAAAAATAATAATCACGAACTGGACCAGAACAAATATCACTTATTAACTAAGTCAAAAAGGATAAATTTTCTTATCACATTTCCAGTGAGGAAGAACTGAAAGTTGAAACCAGAATGCCACTGCAAACCCCTTTCATTTAGTTGTATAATTTATGACTAATTTAACTTGACAGCAAAAAAATGGCATGAAGTTCTGATTTGAGGATATGAGTTTTGTTGTTCTCAACATCATTTTGTAATTTTCATAAAGCCCTGAATTCAAAAATTTCTTCACATATGGTGGGTAGCAGACAGAAGTGCATAAAGAATAAGTGGCTATTTCAGAAGTAAATGTGTGATCCCTGAACCAATGAAAGAGAGAATGTGAAGGAAGGCATGGCCAATAGTGCCTAAACGTTGGAGAGACCAAAAAAAAAAAAAAAAAAAAGAAAAAAGACAGCCGCTTAATTATTACAATAGCATTTTCAGGAGGCATCAGTTCACCTTTTTATCAATTCACTTCTTCAAATGATCTAGACATTTGCACAATATCTCAAAAGCTGTGGGCTCAGTGCAGAGTGTGGGAAACCAATCATGCCCAACATACCCTTCAGTGGCTCTGCAAACTACCAATATTTAGACTTGGAACAGGTTTCCAGGTGTCCCCCACTGGAAGCCCCTATACTCTTCTGAAGAGATCACAAGGTCATTATCCAACAAAGAAAACACAGATTGAACACGAATAAATTCTAATTAAATAAAAATATTGAATAGCCTAGAGTTCAGGAGATCTGAAATTCAGTCAGTCAGACGTAATAACGTTTAATGTAGTGTCTAGTTTCAGATTCAGGTTTCCCAGAATGGGGAAAACTGCTGAGGCTAAAGTCATCAAGTGGTTCCCAGGTGAGGGGACAAAAGAACAGAAGCGACCCATGTAGCATAACTGTCTCATGACAAAACTGATACCTTGACCTTCCTAGTTGGATTCTATAACCTCAAGTCCACTAGATTAGAAAACAGAAGTTAATAATTCTGAGGCTCAACTCTGCTATTCTGTGTCACTTTGAACAAGATATTTGACCTTTCTGCTGCACATTTTGTCTCCTCTATAAAATGATAATAAGATTTTGCCACCTACCTCTCACCAATTTTGTTATTGCTGATTTTTTTTTTTTTTTTTTTTTTTTTTTTTTTTTTTGCATTTCCACAATGTGCTGGTGTGGATAATACTGCTCTTCAGAGTTTAAGTTTGTAGGTAAGCTAATTTGCACAGGACAGATAACATCATATTTTTTAATAACTATTCACATCTACAGAGTTCATATTCCTAGCCCCATCTCCTACCAACTCAGTCCTGGGTACAACAGCATATAAATACTATGTGCACATACACAGTGGTTGCTAATAATTAGTTATACACTGCATTTTGTTTTTATTTAAGTTCTTCTTGAAATAGACATTTCTCAAAAGAAGATGCACAAATGGCCAACTGATATATGAAAAAATGCTCATCATTGCTAAGCATCAGAGTAATGCAAATTAAAACTAGTTACCATAGAGAAAACATATGTCTAAAAAGTTATTTCAAGATAAACCTATTTCCCTCATGTGAAATGTATTTGTGTTCTTAACTTAGTCTGCCAGGGCTATCATAACAAAACACTATAGACTGGTGGCTTACACAAAAGAAATTGGTTTTTTGTTTTTTGTTTTTTTGTTTTTTTAACACTTCTGGAGGATGGAACTCCAAGATCAAGGTTCTGGTCAATTCTGTTTCTGGTGAGGGTGCTCTTCCTGGCTTGCATAGAGCCACTTTCTTACTACATTCTCACATAGACTTTCCTCAGTGAATGCACACACACACACACACACACACACACACACACACACACGGAGAGAATGAACTTTCCACTGTGTATTTCAGGGCCTATTTTTATTTTTACAAGGGCACTTATCTTATTGGATCAGGGCACCATCCTTATGACCTCATTTAATCTTAATTGCCAACCTGAAGGATCTGCAGACTGAAAAATATAAAACACTGATGAAACAAAGAGTAGAACACATAGTTAAATGTAAAGGTATTTTGTGTTTGTTGATTTGAAGAAGTAATATTTTTTTAAATGTTTGAGCTAAACAAAGTGATCTACAGATTCAATGCAATTCTTATCAAAATTCCAATGGCATTTTTACATAAGTAGAAAAAAAATCCTAAAATTTGTATAGAACCACAAAAAACCCTGAACAACCAAAGCAATCTTGATTTTTTTAAAAAAGAGCAAAACTGGAAGCATTATACTACCTGACATAAAAAAATATACTGCAAAGCCATAGTAAATAAAATAGCATGGTAAACAGAAAAACAGATGTATTGACCAACAGAATAGAAGAGAGAGCCCAGAAATAAATCTATACATTTACAGTCAATTGATTTTCAACAAAGGTGCCAAGAACACACAATGGGGAAAGGACAGACTCTCCAATAAACTTTTTGGAAAAACAGGAGATTCCTGCCGAAGAATAAAATTTGACCCTTTTCTCATACCATATGCAAAAATTAACTTTAAAAAAAGTGAATTAAATATGTAAATATAAGACCTAAAACTGTAAAACTTATTAGAAGAAAACATAGGAGAAATACTCCAAAACATTGTTCTGGGCAAAGATTTTTTTTAATATGACCTCAAAAGCATAGTCAACAAATGTAAAAAATAAACATATGGAATTGCATCAAACTAAAAGGCTTCTGCACAGCAAAAAGAAAAAATAAAAAAAAAAGAAAAAAAACTATTAGAATGAAGAGACAATCCATGTATTGGAAGAAAATATTTGCAAACCATATATCTGATAAGGGGTTAATATCCAAAATATTTAAGAGACTCAAACAACTCAATAACAAATAAAACAAAGAATCCAAACAAATAATGGTTAGAGAACTTGAATAGATATTTCTCAAAAGAAGACATACAAATGGTCAACAGATATACGAAAAAGTGCTCATCATTGCTAAGCATCAGAGTAATGTATATTAAAACCACAATGAGATATTACATCACACCTATTAGAATGACTACTATCCAAAAGATGAAAGATAAGTATTAGCAAGGGTATGAAGAAAAGGAAACAACTGTTGTGTATTGTCGGTGGGAATGTAAATTAGTGCAAGCATCAAGGAAAACAATGCAGAAGTTCCTCAGATAACTAAAAATAGAATTGACATATGATCCAGCAATCTTACTTCTGGGTATTATATACAAAATAATTGAAATCAGTATGCAGAAAAGATATCTGCACTCTCATGTTCATTCACAATAGCCAAGATATGGATACTGTATTCCAGTCTATGTCTCTTTCCAAATCTATTAATGTTTTCTTCATATATTTAGGTGCTCCAATATTGGCTGAAAATTTATTTACAATTGTTATATCCTCTTGATGAATTGAGCCCTTTGTCATGATATCATGACCTTCTTTGTCTTACAGCTTTTGATTTAAAGTCAATTTTGTCTGATATACTTAGTACTCTCCTCTCTTTTGGTTCCCATTTCTGTGGATTATCCATTTATATCTCTTTACTTTCCATGTGTGTATATTCTTAAAGGTGAAATGAGTCTCTTGTAGACAGCATATAGTTGAGTCTCCTTTTTTAAATTCCTTCAGCCCCTCTAACGCTTTTGATTTGAGAATTTAATCCATTTACAGTCAAATAAATTATTAATAGCTTAGGACTTACTACTGCCATTTTGTGAATTATTTTCTGGTTTTCTGTTTATTTTTATTTTTGTAGCTCCTTTATTCCTTTCTTCCTCTCTTATGTCTTCCTTTGTGATAGGTGATTTATAAAGTGTTATTCTCTAGTTCTTACTATTTGTCTTTTGTGTATCCACTATAGACTTTTGCCTTGAGGTTTGCATAAGGCTTACATAAAAGATACACACTATTATTATCTGACAAAAACTTAATTTAAGCAAGTAAAAAACGTTTTTACTCCACATCTACTCTTGCATTCTCTTTTCAATGTCACAATTTGCATCTTTTTATAGTGTGTATCCATTAACAAATTAATATAGGTGTTATTGTTTTTAATAGTTTTGTTATTTAACATTTGTGCAGAAAATATAAGTAATCTATAGACTACCTCTACAGTATTAGATTATGCTGAATTTGACTGTGTACTTACTTTTATCAATGAGTTTTATAGGCTATGTTCTTGCTTTTACCAATAAGTTTTATACTTTCATGTTTTTGTGCTACTAATTAGCATTTTTTTCTTTCAGCTTGAAGAAATACTTCTGGCATTTTTTTGTAAGACAAATTTGGCTGTGATAAACTCCTTCAGCTTTTGTTTGTCTGGAAAACTTTTTATCACTTCTTCATTTCTGAAGGACAGTTTTGCTAGATACATTATTCTTGCTTGGCAGTATTTTTTCTTCACTACTTTGAATATATCATCCCACTCTCTCCTCGCCTATAAGGTTTGTACTGAGAAGACCACTACTAGCCTTTTTGGAACTCCCTTATATGTGATATACTTCTTTTCTCTTACTATTAGTTTGGTGCAAAAGTAACTGTGGGTTTTGCCATTACTGTCAAACTTGTACTTTGCACCAACCTATACTTTCAGGATTATTGCTTTTTTATTTTTATTTTTGACAATTTGATTATAGTATATCTTTGTGTAGTCTCATTTGGATTGAATCCAATTAGAGACCTTAGAACTTCCTCTACCTGGATATTTATATTATTCCCCAGATTTGAAAATTCTTCTGCTACTTTTTCTTTAAATAAGTCTTCCAGTTTTTTATCTTTATCTTCTTTTCCTTGTACACCTATAATTAAAATATTTGCTCTTTTGATGCTGTCTCATATGTCCTGAAAGCTCTCTTTATTCTTTGTCTTTCCTCCACTGACTGTGGACTTTCAAACAGCCTGTCTTCAAATTTACAGATTTTCTTCTGTTTAATCAATTCTGTTGACATTCTATTGTATTTTTAATTTCATTCATTGTATTTTTCTGCTCTAGAATTTTTGCTCAATTTTTTATGACTTCTAAGTTAAATTTCTAATTTTAGATGTTTATTCATTACCTGATTTTGCCAAATTGTTTCTCTGCATTTTCTGGAAGTTAACTGAGCTTCCTTAAGACAATTAGTTTAATTTTTTTTTGTCAGGCAATTCACAAATCTCCATTTCTTTAGGATCTGTTACTGGTGCTTTACATTGTTCCTTTGGTGGTATCACATTTCCGTGACTGTTCTTGATCCTTGTGACCAGATGTTAGTGTTTGCACATTTAAAGAAGTGGGGATGCATTCAAGTCTTCGTAGACTGGCTTTGTTTGTTTTACTGGTAAAGTCCTTTACCAGTAAGCTTGTCTAAAAATTCTAGGCAGTCTGACTGATGTAATCTATAGGCAAGCTTGCTGCTGGAGTCCTTGAGTAGGCTGACTTGGTGTCTGGGTGAGCAGGTAGGTAGGCCTGGCACCTAGGTTTGCAGTATTGGACCTGGAGCCTTGATCCACTCAGATGGACCTATTGATTGGGTCCACAGAGGTGGGTCTAGAGCCTGGGTTTATAAGAGTAGAGGCCAGGTGCAGTGGCAGAAGCCTGTAATTGCAACACTTTGGGAGGCAGAGGAAGGCAAATCATTTGAGGCCAGGAGTTTGAGATCAGCCTAGCCAACATGGTGAAACCCCATTTTTACTGAAAATTCAAAAATTAGCTGGGTGTGGTGGCATGTGCCTGTAATTCCAGCTACCTGGGTGGCTAAGACACAAGAATCCCTTGAACCCAGAAGGCGGAGGCTGCAGAGAGCTGAGATCTGCCACTGCACCTCTAGCCTATGCCACAGAGTGAGGTTCTGTCAAAAAAAAAAAGGGGGGGGTGCCTGGAGACTGTATTTGTGGAGCCAATCTGAAGCCTGAGTCCATAAGAGCTGACCTAGCACTGGGATGGACCTGGCACCTGGGTCCACTGGTGGGCCTGGGGCCTCTGTCCATAAAGGCTAGCCTAACACTGGGATCTACTGAGTTGGTTCTGGACCCTGGGACCACTGAATCCTGGGGCCACTGGGACTATCCTGGAGCCTAGGGCAGGCATGAAGCCTGCATACAGAAGAAGGCTGGTCTAGTGCCTTGGATCACAGTTGCTGGCCTGTCCTGGTGACTGGAGCAATAGGAACTAGACTCTGGGTCTGCAGGGACTAGCATGAAGTCTGGATATGTGGGTGTTGGCCTAGAGCTTCAGGGGTGGTCCTGGGGCCTGGGTCTGTGGGGGCTGGCACAGTGATGGGGTCTACTGGGAAGGCATGGACTCTGGGTTTGCTGGAGCAAGACTGGACTCTAGGTCTGCTGGAGGATGGGGCTGTAGAGGCTGATCTGGAGGGCAGAGTGGCAGGAATAGCTTGGCACTGAGAAGGTCTGGATCTTGTTCATGTGTGCTGGCCTGGTGACTGAAGCCAGGTTTGCCAACCTGGCACTGGAGCAGTCCTGAAGCCTGAGACTAAGAGGGCCCACCTGACTCTGGGCTGGTCTAAGACCTAACCCAGATCTGCAGCCTGGGCCACAGGACTTGCTCATGACCAGGTCTGCAGGGGTTGGCCTGGTGCTGGCATAGGTCCAGAGCCTAAGCCAGGCCTATTGACTAAACATACGGGATTGGCCTGGCATTAGGGCCCGTCTGGAGCCTAGGACCTCTGGAATCAGCGTAAAATGCTGCAGCAGAAAGTCTGCCAAGCAGGCATAGAGTTTAGGGCTGTAAGATCTAACCTAGTGCTGGAGTGGGCCTGGAGGCTCAGTCTGCAGGTACTGGCCTATAGTCCGGTGAGAAGGTCTGCCCAGTGCTGAGTTTTACTGGCACGGGTCCAGTGTTGTCGTCTAAGGTAATGTTCGGCACTCCTGTTTTTTGTCCTTCCCCTAAGCAGAGTGTATCTCTGTGCTGTTCTGCCTGGGGTTGAGGTAAAGATGACACATGCAATGTAAAACTATCTTCTCTACCCTTTTCAATGCATCTGTTTTTATCTCTGTGCTGTAGCCAGGTGCTATAATTTGTCACTTGGTTTTTTTAGTTATTGTGAAGATATTTTCATGCATGAATGGTTATTCAAATTAATGTTTCTACAGGAGAGGAGCTCCAGAAAGTCCTGTTTTGCCATCTTGCTGATGTCAAAACTCTCTAGAGAAGTAGACTCTTACCTTAAAATTAGATTTGAAAAAAACTGTGTTCTAAATACTTGTGTCCACCCCCACTCCTAAATTCATATATGAAAAACCTAACCCCAATGTAATTGTATTAAGAGGTGAGTTATTTAGGGAAGTGATTAAGTCATAAGGTCAGGTGTCCCCATGAATGTGCTTACTGTGCCTATAAAAGATGCCCCAGGGAGCTTGTTCATTCCTTTTGCCAGGTGAGGATGTAGCAAGAAGTTGACATCTATGCAGCAGAAGGGGAACCCTTACCACACACTAAATCTGCTGCTACCTTAATCTTGGACTGCCCAGCCTCCAGAACTGTGAGAAATAAAGTTCTGTTGTTTAAGCCACCCAGTCTAAGATACTTTGTTATAGTAGCCTGAATAGACTAAGACAATAAGGAAGCACAATACATTAAACAGATAAAAATGGGGTGTTTGTCTTTGAAGTGAGGGTGATCTTCACTCTACTCTAGAATTTCAACTCTACAATATCTCATCAAAGAGACCCAAGAGAGGTCTATCAGAGCTCCTTATGGAAAATAGAACAAAGTATCTGTAATTATAACCCAAATTGTCACACCTCAACCAAGCATCCCATCCCTTTTCAGCTTCTTCTAGGAAAATACCTAAGTTTAAGTAAGAGTAAGCTCTAACTCAGTGTTTATATACATACACACATACACACACATATATATACACACACATATATGATTCTCTCAAATATTTTATTTCCTGCCAGTAAATGATATACCTCAGATGTCTTTTGTCCTTGAAGTTATATCCAATGTCTTATTTCTGAAATACTGGAGTATGACATTTATGATAAACAATGGACTTCGGCCTGGTCATCTATTAACACAGAATTATAGAATCATACAAGGGGATAGAATCTTGGAGACTACCTAGTTAACTCTGCTCATTTTACAGATCAAACTGAGGCCACGAGAATCTCTCAACCATTAAGTGTCAAAAAGGCATAGAGAATTCACCTCTCTGCATCCCTAGACCAACCATCTCTTCTCTAAGGTGTGTGCTCTCTCAAAATTCATTTCTTGTAATCCCCTGATTTGAACACAGGGACTTATATTTGGAAATTTTTGTGAGTTAAATTTTACTGGAGGGCCAGACCCTCAGAAAATTCAAAGTAAACCTGGGATGCTCATGCAGTGATTTTCATTAAACATCTGACATTTATCTTATAGAGGTGAGTTTATCTTACCAGAATTCTTCATTGCAGTCATGGGAAAATAGCAGCACTTACCATGTGAAGGTAAATATTATGGCAAGATAAATATTAACTTTTGAAAAAAACCACTCTAGCTGGTTAAAAATCACAAATGGCATCAGTTGTTTAAGGTTTACGCTTTTATAGTCTCTGTGGACAATAGAGTTTCTTGAACTAAATCTGTTTTTCTCAGAGATTTAATACTAGGGTAAAAGTATCTGGTATTCTACTCAAAACAAAGAAATTTCTTAGTTGCAACGACAGTGTGCAGCACAGAAGGAATTCTTCCAGGGATATTTGACCTCTCTCTACACAGCTACACTTCTTCTCTCACTAGGCTCATCCCTTCTGTGTTTACAAGTATTGAATCTGAGATACAAAGAAATCCCTCCTGACTTAATCCCTGGCTCAGCAGTGTTTAAGACAGCCAGAGATTTTCAGAGTTTTAGTTAGCAGATGACTCGACAATGCCTATAAGTCACCTATATGCTGTTTTCTCCTCTTTGTACCTAGTGGGGAACAGTCATATGAGAATGAATAATTAATTTGCCCCTCCTCTCTCAACAGGCCCTGAAGAAAAAAAATGTAGAGAGGTCATGTTATACTTTATGCATTAGTTAGAATAGTCAGTTAACTAGTTGGAGAATGCTTTGTAAGCCATTACCTCACACAATAAAGGCTGTTCCATCTTGCTTTTCTCCCAAAAGAGTTGCCTGTTCTGTCTTTATCATTTCATTAAAGGGTTCATAGAATGCCTTAAAAGATAGATAAAGAATCATCATTCAAATGCTTATGTTAAGCTCCTAGAACACAGGGATACTCCAATGATAAACATTTCCTGGATGATTGCTGCTTTCTTTCCCTATATGTAGAGAAGGCCTCCCACAAGAGGAAAGGATCATGGAAATTGGAAGACACAGATGTCAGCTACACGAATATGCAGAAATTGGCTTAAAAGGCAGTAAAGGGTTTCTTGATAAATAGAATGTTTTTGAAAACGTGTGTGTGTGTGTGTGTGTGTGTGTTCATCTGGACCTACTGGGGAGCAGCTGGTTTATGGAAAACAATTGCAATGAAACTGAGAAAACTAGGTAACTTGTAATCCCCTGATATCTCTGAGTGCTCACTGGAAAGTGAAATAAAAATTATTAGCCAAGGGAAAAAATACTGTATTTTGCATAAAATACAAGTCATGTTGTTAAATGAATAATAAAAAAAAAAGCTTATCTAAATAATTTACACAGTTTTAGGTCTACAAAGGCCCATCAGAGGCAATTCACCTACTCTGGTGGTCTCACAGATAAAAATCATTTGGGATGTTCTTTCTCAGAACTGCACCTGGAGATGAGGACTCAGTCTTTTAACTATGCAAAAGATTACATTCTTCCTTTGATGGCAGGTTTTATTGTTTAGGAATGAATAGTCATTTGGCAGTCAATTCTTAATAACCAGATAATTAATAGAAGAGGATAATAGTGTTATTGGCAAACAATGGTAAGTGACAATTAATGAGTTGATAATTTAAACAATAATTAAATATTTTCTTAAAAATTGCACCCTGGCACAAAAGGCAATTCAAATAAAGAAGTTTCCTGAAAAGTCTGGGCAATGGCAGAATGGCTGGAATTGGTACATAGCTTCCCAAAGACTTCCCAAAGAGACTATTTTTAAAAGGCAATACTTCATTGTAGGAAAAGTGCTGCCTGTTTAAAAGAAAAAAGGCCCGTAGCTTTATAGTTTTACCTTATGCAAGTTGAATAAATATAGACTAAAGCAACGACAATTTCACAAACTCTTGAAAGAGATCTATTCATAGAAAGACCTTGTGGCAATCATGTAAAACCTATTGTTTATGTAGAATATTGCAAAGAAATCCGGCTACATAGAAGAAATGCAAAAAGAAGTAAAGTGCTCAACCCGGAGGCCAGGCTGTTGGAAAATGAGAACAATATGAGACATGAGTCTCCTGAGATTAATGAGTCCAGGAGGGTTCACTTTTGTTACAAATTACAAATCGGGTCTGCTGTAAGGTAGTTTCAGGTTTGGAATTTAGGGTTCCCCAAGGGTTCTATTTCAAAGAACGAACCATCTATGATGACGAATGTTTGAAGGTAATACATCAAATAATATCTTTATGTGCATGGCTGGGTTTTAAATCACTCCTCCTTGAAAAGTAAAATGACAAATTTTAATTCAAATGCCACAGGAAATGTTTAAATAGTAATACTAATAAAATAAAAATAAAGCAGGCACAGAAAAGGAGGAGAGAAACATACACTTACATTCTAGTTCAGAGGGCGTCTAAGAAATACAGGATACCTTTGTGTACAAAGAATCCTCTTCAGAAAAGAGACTTTTGTCAAGTTTAGGATTGTGAACATGTTCAAAATTTTTACTTTGATGTTGAATCTTTTGTTCCATTGATACAACAAACCCTTGACTTTTGTGGAAGTAGTTCAAATTTAAAGCTAAAGTGACAAAAGATTATCCAGGCAGCAATTGCTCTTAGCAATAAAATGGTGATGCTAACTATAGCTTGATTGGGTGAACACTAACTTGGCACATTCGAACTGAAGGGAGCAGGACCCATGCTTGTCAGCCAGGAGAATATCAATTATCTAGGGTCTAACCCAGAACATTTACAAAGGAACTTTTAAAACACACCTGAGTTTTCCCATTTAATTCAGTGGGTCAACACATCTGAATGATTTTATAAACCCTCAACTTTATTGATTTCCAACTTTTTTATTAGATAGTTACACAGCTCTATTTGTTCTTTGGCTATAAAAGTCATATACTAGAGCTTATTGGTCTTTCTGCTAAAATAATACTGGTTAGTCGCATTTGTTTGAAATATTCTAGGCAGTATTGGCTAGGGGAAAACAATATGACAAAAGAGGCTATGCGTTTTTTTAAAAAATCATCTCTTCTCCCAAAGAAATCTGACTTTTCTTCTGAAATCTTCCCAGTAGGAACCATAGAAAAATGACAGGGAGCTGCTGGTTGGTTTTTCTGCCTGCTAAAACATATGTTGTTATGTCATGTCCTAAACAGAAAACTGAAGCATCCCTTTCAAATTCTCAGCACCACTGACACTTCCAACAAGTGCTCTCGTATTGGTTTTGGTCTTATCTGTTCCTAACAGACAGCCTCATGCCTTGGAAATTTGACCTGAAATAAAAATTCAGCCCCAAGTATCTGCTGTCAATTGTGCAGAAAATAGGAGATGACAGCAAAGTCACTTCTGCATGCTGAATTAGATCTTTTTCCAACATCTTCTAATGTCATTATTAGCACTCAAATACCCTGTGTCAAAATGTGTCTATGTAGGGAGATGGACCGGGCAACATCAAGTTTCCCTCTTAGTCAATTTGACAAGCTGTTTTTAATACACAATTCTGCATAGGGAATTATTTAGGAAAGGTACCTAACCTGTCACAGAGATTTAGAGATAAAGACATTCAAAATGGACACGTATAGTTAATAGGGAGCAGCTTATACAATTCAGTTGCAATTAGCTACTTCCAAATTTGGGCAAGGCAATTGTAAATCTGGTCTTATGGAATCTACAAGCCAAATAAGTAAACTCAACTTCGAAATTCTCTGAATTTCAATGGCTCACAAATAGTTGTTTTTGATTCAGAGTCTTTCATGATGGTTCCATCAAACGTGAAGTTTCCACGTCCCTTGTGAATCTGTTCCATGTGTACAGAATTATGCTGTAGTAATGAGACTAATTTTATAATTAATCAGTATCCTTCATTTATTATAGACATATTACATATGCTGTAATGGGTGAATTAACTTTGAGTTTGCACAAAGTTTCCATACCCTGTCCCATTCCATACCAAAAAGCCACTTGAAAAATGTTGATAAACTATCTGACAGCTTATGTAACTACATTGTTTTCATACAAGACGACAAAGATGTGTTCTCATGACTACAGAAAGGAAATCTAGGATAAATTGATGGAAACATCAAGTCAGCTGAATCAGACACAATGTAAAATATTCTCTTATTTTCTGAGAGTCTTAGAAAGATGAAATTTTTTTTCTCGAGAGGGAATATCCAATTGTTTGGGATGCTAAAGAGTGAATCCAACATCAACAATAGTTAAATTAATTGAATTCAAATGCCCCTGCCTCAGACCCCGGAGATCTATTATTTAATGATTCTTTGACTTAAAATGAACTAAGGCTATTTCTATTCAAGCAGAAGACATGTGCCATTCCCAAAATCCCAAAGAAAACATTCTGAAACTTCAGCTAGTAGCCAACTACCACACATACTATTTAGTTCTGACCCAAACTACACAGAAATTTTGAGAGCTATCAGCAGTATCCTAATCTCTCTCCCTTTCTGGCTACCCTTTACCATAGTACTCTACCTATGGATTGTGACACACACACACACACACACACACACACACACACACACACAGACTTTTCAGTAGGAATTCTCAGTCCTAAAAGATTTTAGCCAATGGAATAATGCACTAGCTCCCCACGGAGCATGAGATTGTCAAAACGACCCTCATGTTTAAATCCTTGCCCAGGCATATGTTGAGAGAGGCAGGAGATGAGAGTTAAGTCAAAATCATCATGTAATTTCAATTGCCATTGGTCTTGTTATCTAGGTAATGTTCTGGCAAACACATTTGTGAAAGGAATCTCCTACAGCTTCTCCTGGGGGCAAACAGGACATCTTTGACAGAAGCTGCTTATCAAATTGGCATGGGAATAAAAAAAAATCATTTATTGAATATTTACTATGTGCTGGGTATATTTACATGCTCTCCTTCATTCCAATCTCACAATATCCTGTAAGTCAGGTATACCCATCCGCATTATTATAGATCAAACAAAGTATAAATTCCTGAAACTCTCTGCCCAGTGAGAAAGAACAATGTTCTTCTGTTTGCCCAAGATACTTTCCTCCCATCTTTTCCATCCGCCACCCTCCAAACAGAGGTGTTCCAGATCTCCTGCTTTCTCCTATCACAAGGAAGAGGAGTGGTTCTGGGTTGCTTCAACATAAGGCAGAAAGCAAATGTGGTTTCTACCTGTAGATATGGTGAGTGTAGTTAGAAAATAAAGGCCAGAAAGGTTACTACAAGGAAAAGCTGAGGTTGAACCAGGGAACAGTGGTTCCCAAATGGTGTCTGAAAAGAAGAGTCTAAACATTGAGAACTGAAAGAGAAGAAAGTAGGCATGGGCACAAGAGCGAAGCTTTGTAGTCAGAATGATTTAAATGAGCATCATGGCAGCCAGATTTTGGAAATGAGGCCACCACATACGATTCCCAGAGAAGGGCTGCAGTCCTAGTTCTCGTTGCTTGTTTTTACTCTGAACAGATGAAAGTGTGACAAAGATTCCTCACTGATCTTTCAATAACCATTTTTTTCTCCAAATATTCCCAAAATCCTCCCTAGTTAATTAATTGCCACATCCTTGGTGTTGTAGCAAGCCCTGATAACTGTCTTCATCAACAGTGACCTCACCACATTGTCAGTGCACATCTCCATCTAAGTTCACAGCTCTGGTTTGCATAAACCATGTCTTAAGCCACCTCTTTCATACCCCAGAAGATTGTATGCCAAACACTCAACGAATAGTTGTTAAATGAAGGGATGTATGAACGAATGGGCTTTTGAGTTACTCTGACATAAGTGCAGTATGTCTGAATGCTTTGCTATAATGTATTATACTTCAATTCTTAGATGCATATTTATGTCAGACATCTTAATATTTTAATATATTATAAAATAAAATATTTTATATTTAATATAATATAAAAATATTAAATATCTTAATATTTTTGAAATTAGAATGTTTTTAACCAAGTGATACATACACTTCAAAATACTGAGTCTCCTCCTTCCCCCCACCCCGCCACAAACACACAAACTGCTGCTTAAACAATGGTATGCCTTCTATTTCTTATCAAGGGAATAGCATATTTTTATGATGAGAAGAGATTCTTAGAAAAACAACACCTCATTCCAAAGAACTATCTTTTGTAATGGTGGAGCTTTTGGGCCTTGTAACAGTTGGGAGGTCATGCCCTGGACTCTTCCAAATGCCACTGCTCTCACCACCTGCTGAAATACAGCAGAGCCACACTCCAGGGAAGTTAAAGGAGAAGTTGCTTTCACACTCTAACCCTCAAGCATGTTCCAGGGAGTATCTTCTCATGTGCATCTTGTGAACAAGAAGCAAGAACAATACAAAGCTGTCTGAGCATAGACCCTTAGACCACTGGTTCAAGGTCAATAGCACAAACACTAAATAGAAAACGCGCAGATGCTACTTCTAAATTCCCAGTCTTTTATCTGTGCTGCTTTCAAGATAATAACACTTTCTTTCCTGTACAATTTGTTAATGTGCCCACCCCGCTTTCCAAGCTGTTTTTCTTAAGGGCTGGGACCATGCCTAATTCATTTTTATAGGATAGCAGGTAGTCGTAGAATTCTTATTACAAATGAAAATACTGTGCTTACTTTGCATATTTTATTTCAATTAATTTAATAAATCTTTACACGTCACACTTATCGTTAGCCCTTTTTTTTTTTTTTTGAGATGGAGTTTTACTCTTGTTGCCCAGGCTGGAGAGCAATGGCGCCATCTCGGTTCACCACAACCTCTGCCTCTTGGGTTCAAGTGATTCTCCTGCGTCAGTCTCCTGAGTAGCTGGGATTACAGGCGGGAGCCACGGCGCCTGGCTCATTTTGTATTTCTCGTAGAGACGAGGTTTCTCCATGTCGGTCAGGCTAGTCTTGAACTCCTGACCTCAAGTGATTCGGCCTCATCGGCCTCCCAAAGTGCTGGGATTACAGGCGTAAGACACCGTACCCGGCCTATTATCCCCATTTTATAGATGAAGAAATAGCTCTAGGATGGTTTTGTATCTTGCCCAAGTTGCAAAGCTAGTTAAGTGGTGGATTAGAGACACAAACTGGGGTTTTATTGAGTCAATGGTTTTACTTTATTGTAAGAAGTTTAAGTCAAGTTTATGTTGACTTTTACACTACACCTCAAACATTTACATTTCTCTGCCTTGAAATATAAGGTGCTGCTGCTACTACATTTTGTAAGCATCTTTCAATAGAGTTCACATAAGACAAGCATTAGGCAAAAACATTACATCAAGTAAGAAAATATGTGGTATTATGATATAAAATGAAATTTCAAACCTTGAGTGTTTTTATATATTCTAGGAACCCATTTTAGAGAAAAGTGAGATTTTAAAGAGCAATGAGACCAATTATTCTCTTTTTCACATGGTCCTGGTCAACCAGCTAGTTAGTGGAAGAGGCAACCAAGCACTATGTCATATCCTTAACTTCCTAACAGAGAGAAAACTTGGTTTGCATTCTGGCATCTTGTTGCTTTGCTTTCATAAGGAGGTTTCTGTGTGAAAGAACCTTTTGGTTTAATGCAAAAATATCTCCACACTCTGATTTTGTCATGTGTTGCTGAAAATAAATAGTGGTTACAAATGACTACTTATTCATCACAAAGTATTAGTGGTTGTAAGTCATTTAGAAAGTGTAAAATGCAATTAAAATATGAACTAATACAATAAAGCCCATCTTTCACAGTTTTATGAGTGCTAGAAGGAAATGCAGAAAATAATGGGAAAGTTTAAATTGGAAGGAAACGATAAATTACTTTGGAAAATACTTGTCACAGTTTAATACTAACAACAATAATAATAAAGCATGCTAGGAGCACACCAAATACCCTGCTATCCTAGGAGCTTGGCCTCCATGCTTTAACCTTGTTACTAGGGAGGATTCAAATATTTTCTATCCCCTAAACACGAAGAACACTCTGCCTTCATCCTCCATCAGCATCATCCCATCTTACAACCTTTTGGGTTTTGGCTCTTCAATTTCAAAGTACAGGCGGGGAGCTACCTCACCCTCTCCACAAAAGCATGATCCCATCTCCCGGCTCTGAAATCCAATGCTTTCCTCAGTGGATCCTCTCTTGACCTTTGTAGGTGTGTTTTCCAAAGCACTTTGTTTCTTTCCTGAACTCTATTGCTCCAGCTTTTGTTCTGGCTGTTTTCTCTACCTGACTTACCTTTTCATGTAATGTTTACCTTCAATAGTTAGCTATATTTAATGCTCACTAAAAATCCTATCTTGTCCATTAAGTCATCCATGCTTTCTTCAGCTAAAATTAACTTCTCACTCTACCTTTGCATCACCTTTGTACTTCCATTAGAGCTCAATTACATCAGATCTTATATGATTAGAAGCATTTTTGTCTGTAACTCTCTTTTCTATAATGTCACCGGATAATTCTTCCTTTTTGCTTTGATTCCTCTCACAGTGCCTAGAGGAGTGTGTTTGCATGTGTGTGTGTATTTTCAATAGGTGCTCTTTATATATTTGTTTCATTGAACAAAAGAATCTTTGTGAAATGTTACATTCAAAGCAAACAAAAAAGGCTTTTTAAACTCTTAGATTGTTTGAGTTCCACCTCTTGACTCTACCCTTTTGAGCAGACCTCAGCCCAGAAGGATCTCTAAACTTATTATTATTTATAATAAGATCTCACCTATTCAGATGGTCTACAATAGGAAATGAATATGTTATTTTTTAAGTGTCTCATTCCCATATTTATATATTGAGAGTAAGAAGTGGCTGTCCCAGCAAATCTCCACTTATTAGATACCGCACCTTCTGGGAACCGTTTGCTTCTTCCATGCCCAGAAAAGGTGCATTTGATGTTTGGACCATGATACTATGAAGGCATGACTGAATTCTTTTATCCAACAAATATTTCTCAAGTGTCAATGAGTTTTAGGTACTTAGAGGAATACAGAGAGATAGTATGATCCCTGACTGTCCCTGACTATGTTAAAGAGGAGGTTGGACTTCAGAGTCAGATTGACACAGTTCATATCTTCACTCTGCTGCCAATGGTGTGTCCATGGGCAGTGCCAAAATGCAAACCATGTAGAGAGGGTTCATGGTACATAGGCACTGAGGTGGCAGGTACTTACTATCCACTGAGTTATACAGCCACCACTTGTTACTATTGTCAGTTATGTGAATATGTAAGTGGTTCAAAGTAATAAATTATGTATTTTACAAGGTTATATTCATCAAAGAAAATAGCAGTCTCTGGCATGTAGTGGGAGTACTTTATATAAAGTTTGTTGACTGAATGAACCAAATGCCAAAATATGAAATAAGAACAGTAAATGCTGAGGAAATTTGGAGGAAGGTTGTCCACTGTGATTAGGGAAGCAAAGGAAGTGAAGACCTCATGAAGGTAAATAGACCTAATCCTCTGAATAAGATTGAAACTAGCAAGGGAAGGGAATGGATCAAGTTCTTGGGAGCAGATACTGTGTCTGCCTGGTTCACTGTATGTTTCTAGCTTCTAGCACAGTGCTTAAACACAGTAGGCATTCAATAAATATTGATTATATGAATGAATGGCTTCTATGTGTAAGGAATTTTGCTAGTAAAAACAAATCGGAATTGAACATGGTATCTGTTACGAGAAAGTGAGATAAGGAGGCAATCAGGTGACAGGATGGACAGGCAGGAGGGAGATGTGGTCAACAAGGGAAAAGTAAAGCAGATTTGGGAAGCTTTGAATGTCAAGCTGAGTAGGAGGAAGAGAAGCCATCTCAGATTTGTGTGCAGGGATCTTGAATGCAGAACTGGAAGAGAGTCTGGGAACTAAGACATTAGGTGGCATGAGGTGATTAGAAATAGACTGAGTGGTGGCAGAGAGAAAAGAAAGGATAAATAGACTCAATGGCTAATTAGAGAGTATGAGGGGGAAAGTCAAGCAAGACTTTGATGTTTTAATCCTTTGACACTGAGAGAATGTGGGTGCCCTGGAAATGAGTAATGTGGGAGGTTGTGATGACTTTCTAGGAGGCTGGTTGTGTTTATTTGTGGGTGTTACATCCAAGCCGATGGAGGAGTATCTAGGGCATCTGCCGTCTTATTCAACAAATATTTTTCAAGGGTCAATATGTTTGGGTCACTCACTCATGGGAATACAGAGAGATGATCCAGTTCCTTGCTGGCCCTAAATGTGCTAAAGAGGAGGACGGACTTTGGAGTCTGGAAGATACAGCTCAAAACTGATGACATGCCTTAGACCTGAAACCTGAAGTTCAGAATTCAGATTTCAGATGAGGTCTCATAGTTGGAGCCTCACCATTAATTAGATCCAGTTCTTCAAGAAAGTCAATAGAGAAAAGTAGCAGAGAACAGTGATCAGAGAAAAGGGCATGGTTTTTCATAACTGTGGCCTGGTGGAATAATACCCTTTGCATAGCCAGCTCCTTCTTTTTCATTTCTTACCTTAAATATTGCCTAAGAAAGGTTTTCCCATCCAACACATTATTCTCTTTCTCCAGCATTTATCTGTTTCCTTCTTATTACGGGAGAGAGCACAGTATTCATGCCTTGTCTTTGAAAAAAAAAAAAAAAGTCTCCGTCTATCACTATAATTTAGGATAAGGGCCAGGTTTTCTTATTCACCATTAAATTTTTAGAATTCTATGGCCCAACAGAACTTTCTGCAATAGGAACAGAAAACCAAATACTGCATGTTCTCACTTTAGTGGAAACTAAACACATGGACGTAAAGAAGGGAACAATAGACACCAGGGCCTATTTGAGGGTGGAGCATGAGAGAAAGGTGAGGAGCTAAAAACTACCGCTCAGGTACTATGCTTATTATCTGGTCAATGAAATCATCTGTACACCAAACCCTTGCAACACACAATCTAACCACGTAACAAACCTGCACGTGTACCCCCCAACCCCAAACCCAAAACAAAAGTTGGAAAGAAAAATAAATAAATAAATAAATGTACTTGGACTTCTGTAGATACCTGCTAACTGTTAACGGAAATGATCTATGGGTAGTAGAATTAGAGGTGATTAGTATTTTCCCCTTTTGTAAATCTACATTTTTCTGACTTCTTGGTAATGAATGCGTATCCGTTGGGTAATAATAAAATAATTAGTTCCTACCTCCCAGGGCTTCAGTAAATGTTAACTAAGATTCACTTATTTGATAAATATTTATTCAACACCTAAAAAAAGAACTTTCTGCCATGCTGGAAATATTCAATATCTGTGCTGTTATAGTGGCCACTAGTCTCAGTGGCTAATGCTTAAAAAGCAACTGGTGTGATTGAATACCTAAATTGTATATTTTTGTTATATTTAATTATTTTAAATTTGAATAGCCACATATGTCTAGTGGCTATCATATTGCTCATCACAATTTTAAAGTGTACTTTAGAACAAGGCACATTGTAAACATCAATAAATGGAGTTTTAATAAATGAATGAATAAAATGCAGAGTAATATGGCCATTGTAACTGTGGATTTTTAAAAATATCTTGTCTACTATAGCATCAGAGCCAGAACTCGGACATCACTTACTTATCCAAAAGTATATAATGGCAAAATTTCATAATAATATCTTAGCCCTTATTAACATAGATCTATAAAGGGTAGAGTCCAAAAAGGGCACTAATATGAAAGGGAAGGGAAGGGAAAAGGAAAGGAATACAAGAGAAGGCCTTCAATTTGCTTTCACCATAAAAAACACAGTCCTGGATGGTTCCCTCTTATTTTCATATGTTTCTTCTTGCATCTGGATTGATATCTGTATATCTCAATTCTTGGGTCCTTTCTTTCACCTCTAGCATAAACAGTTGAGTACTCAGAATGATCCAGTTGATACGTAGGAAAATCAATGTCTAAGAAAAGGGGAGTCTGCCTTATGTTCAGATGACACTGTTTTATCAGTAGTTACAGAAATGCAGAAAGCTCCCTTGACCACACACCAATATTCAGATACACACACACACACACACGTTATGCAATGTTTCCTTATGGGAAACCTATAGTAAGTTATAAAGAGTAAAATTCTCTACTCATTGTGTCAGTATCAATTATTGTTTTAACTGTGATAATATAGTATACAGATTGGTTCTAAAATAATAAAATAATCTCTAGAATATTGGACATCTTCCAGATACATTTTCTTAGTTCTTCTCTTGCTCTCTTGCTTCTCTTTGCTGACTTCTATTATTCTGGTATTTTAAATCTTGATGTTTGTTAAGTTTATTTCAAACAGAAATTATTTCAAACAGAAAAAATAATGTCTTTGAAATGTACTCGTATCCATCAATTACCTCTGAAGCTCTTAAACATCAAGACCTTCCTTGGACATCTTTAAATAAATTAACTGGTCCCTAGCCTAATAGCAGCACTGTTTCAGGGCCCACTGGAAAGGCTGAGCCTTTTCTCTCAGTGAAAAAATGGTGATTGAAGAACTTTTCAGACAGAGAAGAGCAGGAAGGGAATCTGACTCAGATATGAAATGCAGTTTAGTTAACATTTCCCTTATCCACATATGTGTATTTAAGAAAGCCTCTTTAATCTCATATAAATGATCTTTTAAGATTTAATTTCCTTTTTCTTGTTTAAATATGTATCAAACTCTACAATAGGCTTACCATAAAAATAAATCAAGCTATGTAATGTCAGAAAATAACACTTCATGCATAAGAATTTCTAGTGCCCTGGAAATAGTAATATAAACCCTTAGTGTAATGCCTATTTTATCAGCCCAGAGAGATTTTAAATCATGACCTTCTTTGACTTGAAACATTCAGAACTCTTCTGAACAAATATTGAACCAATGGGTAGGCATTATAATCTGTTCTGACAAAGGGTGACTCATTAAAATTCTCTGAGCCTTGGTTACATCTGTGAAATGGGGAAAATTTGTATCTGGCTGGCCTGTTGAGAGGGTGAAATGCAGCAATGTTGATAAATTTTCTAGCACGAGAGCTGCCAGCATGTAGGAAGTACTTGCTCAAAAATAGAAGCATTAAAAAAATTGAAAAAACCTTGATTTATCAAAACTGTTGTTATACTTGAATAATTTGGGAAGAGCTGTGATTTCAAAATCTCTCACATTTTTAAAATTTAACAAGACATAACATGTGAAAATTTAAATTTTTTTAGTTCAATACATGGAATAAGAGTTTGTCACCATGAAGTTGTTTATGAAACTAACTTTTGGTGATTACTCAAGCACCCATACACATCAAAATAAAACATATTTCCACAGTAAAATAAACTACCATCAAAGATACTTGAACTTCAGCATCCCCTGGCACTGGCTTTTTTGTTCTGTTTTGTTTCGATTTGTATAGAGTTCTGTCTACAATAGCACATGTGTGTTTGCTGCAAAAACAGTCAAAATCAACCATTACAAAGAATGTTAATGGGAGGCGTAAGTGTTGGCAACATTGTGTGATCTATACCTCAATAAACAAATTAACAGCACACACTTGCAGGACATATAGACAGAGATCAATGAAAAGATGTTCTTGCAAATGGAATATTGAAAGGCAAGCAATTGTACACTTCTGCCTTCAGCATCTTTCCAATGAAAAGCAAGTTTCAAAATAGCAGAAGACTGCTGCTTTCTTTTTTTTTTTTTCACTTTTTTCTCTTTTTTTTTTTTTTTTTTTGCCCCTAATACAGAGTGAGTTCAACTTTCAGGTATCACATGGACCTCTCTTGAAATACTAGTCATTAGGAATTATACCTATGAATACAGTGATAAAAATGGGATTTGTCTATAGCTAGTCCATTCCAAAAATGGAAGGAAACTCTCTTTATCTGAAACACCCACTTCCATGTCTCTCTCTCTCTGTGTGTGCGTGTGTGTGGTGTGTACATGTGCACTGGAACCTAAAGCTCTCTGAGGGAGAAAACTGAACGCCAGGGTTCTATACACACACACACACACACACACACACACACACACACACACTCTGGGTGGTGGCTGCCGTTGCATCTGCAGACAAATCAGATGTGCCAGGGTGGATTGGTAGTGGGTAAGGGAGGTGAGAGAAGGATGGAGGCTCATGTTTCAGGCACTCTTTTTTTCCTTTAAATCCCCATCATGCCACGAAGGGGACGAATTTATGCCTCAAACTAGTTCATTATCTGTATTTATATCCTTTACCTGTCATTTAAAGAAACAGTATGCTGTTTAGAAAATTCATAGGGATTTTATTTTATCAGAATGCAGTGCTGCACCCTATACTCGCTTTGTTGTCAAAAAAGGGTCTCCTCACAGTAGTTTCTGGATATGCCGCAGGTGCAGTGACTAAATATAAGAAAATCTGGATACCAAGGAAAGTCTTAGGAAATAAGTAGTGACAGGTGTCGTGACAGGGACAATTTTTACAACAGTGAAAGAAATGTCCCTGGTCTGGCTTATTGGTCCATTTTATTAGTAAAACCTGTTTCTGTGGAATAATTTTTTTTCAAAAATCACCATCCGATTAGTTAAAAAAAGAAGAAAAATTCTATTGGGTATATTGATAAGTCAGACTTTTCTAAAAATCAAAATTGCCTTTTGATTGGTTTTCTGGTAATTGTTATCGGGTAATTGGAAGCTTCAGCACATCTTTTCTCTTGTCAAGTACAAAACAAAACTGCAGAATAAAAGCAACCATTAAAAACAGTTTCATGCTTTTTTAAAGCCACTTATAATTAAAGGATTTGTAGCTGTTGGTATCTTGTTTGGGTTAATATCAACATGATCAATTCTGTGGGTCCCTCTTATAGCTCTTCCTGCCAATCATCAGAACAAATGTTCATCTGTGATGCATATAAGTGATATGTCTTCAGGAAAGAAAAGTTTATGAATCAAGTGAAACTGAATTTTTGTTATACTCAGCATGAAAACTGTCCATTTTCTTATCAATTTTTTCTTTATACACATCTGTCCTTGGGGCATTGTCCGATTCCTTCCCTCTCTATAATCAACCAACATCAAAAGTATCTTTAATAAGATAATTATAAAAACCATTTTTTGGGTTCTAGACATTCTAATTTTCTAACTTATGAGCCCTCTTATTTGAAAGTCTCTTGATGACACTGTGTTCTTTGAATCTAGAGATGATGCCTTTGACATAATCTCTAACTAGGGAAGGGTGATTGATTCGTTTTTCCATTTTATTCAGGTATGCACTTTTGACTTTATTGATGTCAACCTAAACGAGATCATTAAATGTTTAGTGTTTTGTTTTTCAAAAAAATAATAATCGTGAGCAGAGAACAGAGAAATTAGTTAATTGCTGAAATCCCTCAGCAGGATGTCAGATGTGAAGCAATGGTGTTCCCAACTCCTGAGTTAAGTTCTGCACTTTACAATGATGAGATTGAAGTGATAATGGAAGATGAAAAAAGGATTTGTGATTACTGGGATAAAGTGCTAATCTGTACCACAGAACCTGCTGCATATATCCCTAACATTTACTCTAAAACGCTCTCAGCTTTTAAATCCACCCTCCAAAATTAGTAGGGGGTTAAAGTAGAACCCATTGGGAGGTTACATTTATTTAATATTCAGTCCTTTCTTGGATGAAATATTGCAGTCTATCCTCATAGGTATTTGTCAAACCATTAGAGTAATGGTTTATGGCTATTAAATGAAATTGCAGTTCTGTTTGTAAGTTCCATTTACACAGGATAAGCAAAGTGCCTTCATTTAGATTTAAAATACCTGGAATCTTAGCAGCAGCACATGAAGATTATGTAGACTGTTAACTAATTCATAACCATGGTGTGAACACATCACAGACCAACCTGCTCTTGTTGCCTGTGACACACAAATCCCCATTGGGTACCCAGAATTACTCTGCCACACTCTGAGCTATTCATTTCATGAGGGTTGGGCAACCTGGCACTAGTCATTTTTTTGTTAACAGCTTACACTTTTTGGTTTTTTTAGAATCAAATGAAAAGGTGCTTTTAATCATTGCTTCCAGCACAGGAATATTTGATATAATTCCCTCTGATAATAAATGGAGAATTATGCCTAGATTTAAAACAAAGCTTTCCTTGGAAACCTTGTCTGTGCCTCTTCCCCCATGCATTTCACTTTATAGGCAATTTGTACAGACACTGCTGAGTACAAAGAAACTGAAATAAATGAAGTCTTTAGAACTTCACCTTTCTCACTAGGTGATGAGTTCAACTGCTTTCAATAGAAAAGACACTCTTATATTCAAATGATTAATTACCAAAACTCACATTTTTGGTCATAAGGGATTCTCCAGATCCTGCCTCTTCCTCCAGAGTGAGTTAACACTATGTTAATGGTCCTCCTAGTTTACAGTGTCAGTTCCCAGTGGATTCTTACTGGAGTGCCCCCTCCGACTCAGTGTTTGAGGCTCATGTATACCCACGCGCATGTTTATACTATTTTCCTTAAAGGCTCTGTGTTTTAATGTAGCATAAGGTGCCTTGGTCAGGGAACCCTGCTCAGTTGCACCTTTGCATCAGTCAGACAAATGTGTCTCCTCCAAGGGTACCTGCTTCATAGATGCACAGCTTAGCAACTGGAGCAGCAGTTGGATTTCAGGACTCTTTCTCCCCTTGACCACTACTCTTGTGCAGTGCTCAGTCTGCACAATTATTTGAGGTAACTCTACCTTATCCTACAAAACAATGAAAACAAGTCTGATGGCCATTCATGTAAACTGGTCAGCTCTCATACTGTGGGAAGCAGAGCTGACCTACAGCCCCAGGTGCCACCCTTTTGGATCTTCCAGCACATTTGTGTCAAGGCCGTCCTTCTCCTGGCTGCTCCTGGCAATTACTAAAAACTGCAGAGTATAAGTCCTGGCCCATTCCTGTGGAATGAAGCACCTCTCTAAAGGACAGCCTTGGCTTGAAGACTGTCCATTAGCCTAGCCAAAACTTTCTTAGAATTATGCTGCAGTCTGAAAGTTTCCCTGCCCAATCCTTCATCCCCCACTCCTTTCTCACGGTTCAGATCAACATTGAGGTCTCCCCTTAGTCCTTCACAGACATATCCCTCAATTACTTTTTGCATATCTGATTTTGTCTTGGTGTCTGCTTCTTAAAAGATGCAATAAAACAACTACAATTCTGGAGTGTTTCCATGTGCCAAACACCAAGCTAAATGTTTTACCCCGATTTCTCCTGTGACCTTCACAACAACCCTATGAAGGGAATGCCCTTTGCATGCTCTTCATTTTGTAGCTAATGCAAGGGAGGTTCAGAGGGTCACTAGCATTCACACCATCACACAAGTTGCAAGAAGCAGAGCTTGGATTTGATCACAGCTTTTCAAGCCATTGTTCTGAATTACTCTGCTATACTAGCATGCTATATTTTGTCTTTGATGGGACTGAGAGACTCATTTCAAAGATGGACATTTTTTTCTCACAAAATGTGGCAAAAATGAATACTCCCTTTGCCTCGAGAAAATCACCTAAGTAGTCCGTTTACTAACCCAAATATAATGTAATAGGTACTTGCAATTCTAGAAGAAAACCCCATAACAACTCGAATTCACATGCCTTAAGACTGAGAAACTAAGCGGTTTGTGTATTCATAATTATTGTTGGAGAAGTTGTTGATCTGGAGCAGAAAACTCTAAATCTTTAGAGACGGTCCATCTCCAGAATCTACCAGGGGACACTGCTATTCTAACACTCACAGTTGCTGGGAAGGGCAAGAAGGTTGCCCAATTCCCATGCTTCAGACATCTCACTGAGTCTGGTTTCTACCCAATCACAAAATAATGAAAAATTACAGAAAAAACACTGGATCAACATCTGATTGAAGATTCTCATGAGTTCTAGAAAAGTCTGGGATAGCCGTCGCCTTGGAGAGAAATAAACTACTAGATTTCAGGACTTCTTCGATTATGGCAGAACTGTGGCAAATTTTTCTTTTTTCTGGAAGTAGACCAAGACACGTGAGATCCAGCCCAAGCTGTGTGGTAAATATCCCCGTTACAATAATAGGAATCAGCATGTATTAAAAGCTTTCTTATACACCAAACACTGAATTAAGTGTTTTACTTATATTACACATGGAGTATAGTATTTAATCCTTTCAAGAATCCTATAAGCTTAGCACTTTTCTTATTATCCCAGTGTCAAAATTTATGAAACTGAGGCTTAGAAATTTGAAACAATTTACTGAAGATCATACAACCAGGAGGGGGTAAAAGCAGGATTCAAAACCAGACCTTTCTGATGTCAGGGTTCCAGCTTATTCACTAGAAAATATCTCAGCTGGAATTCAGATGGACAGAGGTTCACCTCTGCTTCAGCAATATGTTTCCGAAATTGTACACTCGACACTATTCACAATAGCAAAGTCATGAAATCAGTCTAAGTGCCTGTAAACAGTGGATTGGATAAAGAAAATGTGTTACATCTATGCCATGGAATGCTATGCAGCCAGAAAAACCATGAAATCATGTTCTTTGCAGCAACATGGCTGTAACTGGAAGCCATTATCCTAAGTGAATTAATGCAGAGACAGAAAATCAAATGCCACATGTTCTCACTTGTAAGTAGGAGCTAAAACAATGGGTACACGTGGACATAAAGATGGAAATAATAGACCCTGGGGACTCCAAAAGGGGAGAGGGAGGAAGGGGTGTAAGGATTGAAAAACTACCTATTGGGTACTAGGTTCACGATTTTGGTGATGGGTTCAATAGGAAGCCCAAATCCCAGCATTATGCAATATATTCATGTAACAAACCTGTACGTGGACCCCCTGACTCTAAAATAATAAAGATTTTTTTTCTTTCTCAAGGAAGCCAAGTGGGTGTTTTAATAACATCACCCAAAATGAGAAAGGAATCCTATGGAACAGAGCTGTGTACTGTGTCGAGCAATACTCCCCAGTATTAAAAAGTGCAAAAAACATTTTAAAATACTGACGTCGTAATGTAGCATCACAAAATGAGGTTCTGCTGATCTTCCACGGTCCTCAAACTTTAGCATGTATCAGAATCAACTGGTGGGCCTATTAAAGCACGGGATGGTGGCTCTCAGCCCCAGGTTTTCTTATGCAATCAATCTGAGAATTTGCATTTATAATAAACACCCAGGTCACACAGATGCTGATGGCCCAGAGACTCATTTAAAATCTAGAGATGTAAATAGAGATCTTCACACCTAAGTTTTTTTTTTTAATTTAATTTAATTTTATTTAATTTTATTTTTATTATTATTATTAGACTTTAAGTTCTAGGGTACATGTGCATAACGTGCAGGTTTGTTACATATGTATACTTGTGCCATGTTGCTGTGCTGCACCCATCAACTCGTCAGCACCCATCAGCTCATCATTTACATCAGGTATAACTCCCAATGCAATCCCTCCCCCCTCCCCCCTCCCCATGATAGGCCCCGGTGTGTGATGTTCCCCTTCCCAAGTCCAAGTGATCTCATTGTTCAGCTCCCACCTATGAGTGAGAACATGCAGTGTTTGGTTTTCTGTTCTTGTGATAGTTTGCTGAGAATGATGGTTTCCAGCTGCATCTATGTCCCTACGAAGGACACAAACTCATCCTTTTTTATGGCTGCATAGTATTCCATGGTGTATATGTGCCACATTTTCTTAATCCATTCTGTCACTGATGGACATTTGGGTTGATTCCAAGTCTTTGCTATTGTGAATAGTGCCGCAGTAAACGTATGTGTGCATGTGTCTTTAGAGCAGCATGATTTATAATCCTTTAGGTATATACCCAGTAATGGGATGGCTGGGTCATATGGTACATCTAGTTCTAGATCCTTGAGGAATCGCCATACTGTTTTCCATAATGGTTGAACTAGTTTACAGTCCCACCAACAGTGTAAAAGTGTTCCTATTTCTCCACATCCTCTCCAGCACCTGTTGTTTCCTGACTTTTTAATGATCGCCATTCTAACTGGTGTGAGATGGTATCTCATTGTGGTTTTGATTTGCATTTCTCTGATGGCCAGTGATGATGAGCATTTTTTCATGTGTCTGTTGGCTGTATGAATGTCTCCTTTTGAGAAATGTCTGTTCATATCCTTTGCCCACTTTTTGATTTTTTTCTTGTAAATTTGTTTGAGTTCTTTGTAGGTTCTGGATATTAGCCCTTTGTCAGATGACTAGATTGCAAAAATTTTCTCCCATTCTGTAGGTTGCCTGTCACGCCTAAGTTTTAATGTTAGAAAAATGACAAGTAGCTCAACTCCCTGAACTAATGAGAATGATAAAGCACAAACTTCAGAGCTGTGACAATGGGACATGGCAGGACTGAGATTCTCAGTCCCTAGCTTATCATGCCCTGGACTCTAAGAAAACTCCCCCTGACCAGAAAGAAATCTGGACTAGTCCCCAGCAAAGTAGTAAACCAGCCCCAAGGAAGGGTAGGTGGGATTTGTCTCTGTAATAAAGTTTCTTTGAACAAGTATAACATTGAGATAATCAGAAAGGTGCTCTTATGAGGAACTGGTATTTTTTTTCTTTTCCTTGAGGAAATTCTAGCCAGATCCCATGGATTTTCTGGACACTCTTTAAGAGTGTTTATTAAGACTCTCCTGGACATTTTAATCACTAGCAGGTCTTGCTTCAATAGAGGGCTTACCAGGTAACATACTAATTTCAGGCTTGGTACTGCATTTAGACTTCAAGCATCTCCCCATGTCCCCAGCTCAGGTTAGCTTCAGGTTGGAAGCATACAGTGGAAGAAGAGGAAGCAGGTGAGTGCTCCAGTTCCCTGCCTAGAAATTCCATTTCTCTAACTCCACTTGGTGAATAGCCAGGGGCACACCCAGCGTTGGAGAGATGTGGAGCAGGAAATCTTGTGGACACCAGTGTCATCTGGTGGTGTTTTCCTCAGGCCCTGGCAGATGTCGGAACCTCACTCTCCTGCACGTGCCCATGGAATGTGTAGTACCAGCAGCGTCTCTCCTCGGGCTTGCTGCTCATGGGTTTCTCGCAGCTGCTGCATTGGAATAGAACACTGCAGCCTGTGTTGGCTGAGGTCCCTTCAGTCTTTGCAGGAAACCCTCTTGGTCAGGGGTCTATTTTTAACATTTCTACTACAGGTACCTTATCTGGTCACTGGGAAACAAGAACCACTGACCTGTTGTCAGGGGAAGGTGGTCTCCTCTCAAACGCTTCTTTGCTGCCACAGGCCATTTTTAACTCTGCTCTGCTGAAATTTCATTTTCTCAGGTTTGAATCAGATTTACGAGGTTCCCAGATTCCAGGAACCATTTATATGGCTCTCTAGGTAGCGTCTTTGAATCTTTTCTATTTTTTTTGTTCTGGGCTTTGAAAAAGGAGTATCTAAACGTCATGTTACACAGCCACAAAAATCGAAACTATCTCATAAGCTATCACAAATGCCCTACCTTTGCTAAACTGATCATGACTTGTAAGTCATGGTTAATAATGCCATTCTAAAGTACCTCACTAAGATGACGGGCATGGAAGTGGTGACATCGACATTGCGCAGACAGAACCTTTAAGACAAAAGGACGAAATGGCATTCGAGAGTTTACCCCAGAAGGACTGGTGCCATTCTAAAATACCAAATAAGTGTAGAAAATACCCTTCCAGTTATTAAAGCAATTTTATTTTTTGTCAGTGGCTAAGGAGTGACCTTTATAATAATACAGCTTCCATAGGTTTTAAAGGGATCAGAGATATGAAGTAGAGAATAGATAACATAGCTTGTCATTGACTAAATACATATGTTTACCCCTCTCCCCTTGCAAAATTCCAATAAAGTCACAGAATAAACATGAAAATAAATTCAAAACAGCAATAGAAAGCTAAGGAAGATGGGAGTAGAGGGAGGGAAAGTGCCAGAAAAACAGAATAGTGAGGAATTTGTCAAAGACATAAGAAATAAAGTGAGTGAGAACAAACTAACAACAAAAGCCACACAGACAAGAGAGAGGGTGACAGAGAGTCTGCAAGCAAACCTGCGAGCAAACTGTGTGGACATTCCAAAAGGTGAATGTAGAAGAAGGATAATTGTATCCTGTGAATGCAATGAAAGGATGGAACTGTCCTGACCACAGCCCCACCCGCTCTCAGAGGGCAGGTCTCATTCAGTTTTCTAAAGTGAGACTTCTGACACCAAAGACTGTCAAAGAAGGTTCTGTGGCTGGAAACCAGTGTCCCAATTATGGCAGCCATGAATAAGGAAGAGGATCCCTGCACCCAGAAGAAAAATTCTCATTATACCCCACAGGAAATCTCGCCCAGCCACATATCAGCTCTCTTTCTAAACAAATGGTGGATTAAAGAGGAAATAAAAACGAAAAACAGTCAATTTAGAAAGCACCAACTATAACAACACCACATAGCACCATCTATGAAATACATACATGTTTCACCTTACAATTGACAAATGGAATTTCTCCCGAGTTTATACTGGAGCCCATTTTATGTTTCCTTGGCATACAAATGACTTAGGTCCCAATTTCAACCCTTAAGATCAGATACCTCCATACATTATGGAGCTTCAAGTCCCACTCACCACTGTGGGGGTGGGGGGGGGGTCCCATTTTATCCCTAACACTACGGATTTCATTTATTCTTATTGAGCTCAGAAAGATGGGTTTTTTTCTTAATGCTCTATTTATTTGGCTTGAATTGGGAACTTTCTTTATAGATCAGCTCATTCTACCCTCTTGTAGAGAATCTCTGAATTTATTTCTATTCAAAAATGTGCCTAAATGTGTTTTGCTTATTCTCTTCCCCATGCTTCATTTCTCACTGCAGTCTCTCTAACTATACTGTTATTTGCCATTTCCCAAATCACGCTTTCATGCTTTTTTTGTTGCTTCTCCCATTCTTTTCATCTGAAACATATATGTTCATCTTTTGCAACACTGTTCAAGCATCACCTTTCCTGCAACACCTTCTGGAGATCCCTCATCTGCCCTTGTTCATCACACCTGCATGATAGCACTCCTTTTTTTGTATTGTAATTACACCTATCTGCCTGTGTCCTCTTGATGCTATGAACTCCTTTTGGGGACTGATGGAATCAAAATCATTTTTGTCGAAACAATAGCACCCAGCATGGTACAGAAGTTGGGAGCCATGAACCTGTGTGGAATGGATGAATGACTTCCCAGGCAGAGGGGTAAGTAGCTATGCAAAGGAAAGGCATTGCCCTGTCCACTTGACAGGAGTAGAAATTACGAGCAAGTAATGAAAATTTGTTGGAAAAAAAAGATGCCTAGGGTCAAATCTGCAGTGTATTGAGAAGTCACTTCAATATTTTAGTCAAAGTAGAAGCTTGGTAATATGATTTCTTGTAGAAACATTTAAAAATTAATTGGAAGGAAGAAAAGGCTGAAGGTTAAAGGGGTCAGTGAGGAGTAAATGGCAAAATTCAGAGTTCCTGAGAAAGGTGTGTAGGAAATTCCTTAGGATGGTTAATAAACTCTAATAATCCTCCCAACCTCCTCCCACAAGCTCCACGGGATACAATTACCCTTCTGCCAGTTCTACCTGGAATCTTTGAAATATCCACACAGTTTGCCCAGGAGCTGTCAGGTTTTGAAGTGTAGCAATGGCTTATGAAAGAGTCCGAGAACAGATACCAAGTGTGAACCTCCTCCTCATTTTCAAGGCATGCCTGCCTTCCCCATGATTTGTCCCAGGCTGCTCTTGACTCATCATCTTGAATGACATTTATTGGGAACTCCCAATAAATAGAGGTGTTTCCCTCCATCAATATAAAAATATTGCATTACTTTTCTAGAAAGATAATTACCTACCTGCTTCTCAAAATGTAGCAATTAGCTCATTGTTCTCTACCAATTTCTAGATGTTGACATTTGAAAAACACCTCTGGCTAACATGGTTATTAAAAAACTTCTAGGTGTCAATAAATGTCTGTTGAATAAATGATTCATTAATATATTTTAATGGTGTTAGATTATCTCAAATTCTATTTTAAACTATTCTTAATTACACATCCTTTAAATCCCTTGATATAATTTATACATAATAAATATCCAACAGCTAAGAAATAGTTGCTTCCTGCTATAAACAACCAGTTCAGTCAATGAATATGAAATCTACTTTTTTATACTCAAGAATTATTTATCTTACTTCATATTCATGTGAATTAGCAAGATCTGAAGTATCATATATACAGTCTCTGAATGACTAAAAATAGATTATAAAAGCATACATATTAAATGATTCCATGAGCAAAATTATTCAACCATTTTTATCACCACTCTAAGTTGTAAATAATATGCATTAACCTATAAAATTCTCCTGCATTAAAACCTTGCATTTTCGGACTCTGAGAAACAGAATTTCTAGTTCATTGACTATTCTGATTAATAGAAAATAACCACATTCACATTATAACCAGATCACCAATTATCAAAGAAAGAGAATAAAGTACACTTATGCTCAGCTTAAAATAAGTTTATCTGTAAATTCAGATGTTACGCTAGGATGTTGTGGCACCTCAAGTTCATCAATATGAAGTTCAGTAATCAAAGGACTATGTTAAAGAAAAACATTATTGTCTTAGTATATCACGGTGAATGATGTTTTATTAAATAAATATTCATCACTCTAAGTAAGACATTTCCCCAAATTTAATCTGTCCAACAACCTAAACTTTGGATAACAGAAACATGCATATTTGAGAACTTAAAGGAAAACTAATTCGATTTAAAGGTTGGGTATTTTTTAAAACACATAAGAGTTTAAAATGGTGTTGCATGTTCAGCAGACATAAAGCAGTTTCAGAAGATGTAACATGTCTTTAATAACCTACACAATAAAGTGATTTAACATGTGCACTCAGCAGGCTTCCCAGGGTCACCATATCACTAAAGTCAGCTTTACTTGGGCCTAGTGTTTCTAATCTTATTTTCTTGGTATTTTCTGCATGGTGCTGTCTTTCTACTTCCCTGATTGGCTTTTATCTTCTTGACTCTTCTCCTAGTAGGTAGTAAACAAATCCCCGCTGAGTGGTAAACAAACCTGGAGGCAAGTCGGGACCTCTGGGAGCTGCAGCTGACACAGTTATAAAAAGAAGTCTAAACTCTTAAAGAGATGAGGAACCTTTAAAGGAAGTAGAGAGCAAAGCATTGAAGTTTTTCTTCAGTTTCACCATTTGTACTAAAGATGGCTGAAAAGAAGTCAGTAAGAGAGAAAGATAGCTACCGGCAATGGAACATGGAGAAGAACTATTCAAAGCAATGATTTTCAGAATTTTTTTCTTTGAAAGAAATAACAAAGCCCTAAGTCAAATATTATTTCACTAGCAACCACCACAGTTTCTGGAATTGTAGTAAGTTTCTCATATTTTTAGCATGCTTTGAAGTTTACAAGGCTACTTTGCATATATTATCTTATTTGACACCCATAACCTGCCCCAAAATGCTTTTGCAGGCCTCTCCCTGACTCTCCCCATAGCCAGCTCAGGGTCCTCTAACCAGGCCCTGCACACCCTGCATACTACCATCGTCAGGTATTCACTGTGCTCCTTTTGTTTATGCAGTTCAAATTTCCTCCCCAGTTGGCCCATCTCAATCTTATTTGGCATTTAAGATCAAGCTCAAAATACTACTTTCTCTGAAAAGCCCTTGCTGGTGATCCAGCTTGAAGAATTTTGCCTTCCTTTGTACACCATGATAATCAATGTCCATGACATCATATTAAAAAATTATGTTCTGTGTCTCATAAGATCTGCTCTATGATTGTAGTATTAAAACCTCTTATTATTTCAATTTTTCCTACCAGGTCTTGCCTTCTTAACTGAACTATAAATCTCATGGAATTGGGTATGAGAACATGAGCAATTCATTTTGAACAAACTGGGCCTGATGGATTATGATTGGCCAACTGTGGTTTGGTCCTGGGACCCATAAGGGAGCAGCCAAGAGATCTCCTCACAATAGAAGCCCCAACACCAGAGGAGCAGGAAATGGAGCTGACTCATGGACAATTGATGTCTATGGGGAGCAGGAATCAAAATGAAGATTTTGTGTGTTCCTCTGTCACACTTATTCTACTTAATTATAAGCCTGCTAAATGTAGATACCCTGTCTTATTAATTGAATTTTCTTCAATGAATTAAACCAGAAATAGAAAGCTAAGGAGGAGGGAGGTTAACCAATAATGAAGGAATCAGAGGAGACAGTAGATCATGCCAACAGTGAATGCTAGGAAGACAAGACTAAGTGAACAAGAGAGAGAAATACTCAAAATTCTGTGGCAGGACTGCTAATATATTCTTAGACCTAGTCTCCAAACAGATGGCTTCAGATCTAAGTGGGAAGAACTCAGGGATCTACTAGTACTTTAAATGACAAAGGTTTAGGGTAGGCGGGGATTTTAAGGCTTCAGTCTCCAGGATTGCTAGTCAGAGTCTTAAAGGTCATGGAACAGTATATACCAAGAAGCAGAATTTGTGTCACCTATTAACTGAATGTCACAGCAGAGTGGACTCCATACAGCAAGGGCTCCACAAATATGCGTTTAGTTGCGCTATTGTGACACATACATAATTTGTGTGTGTGTGTGTGTGTGTGTGTGTGTGTGTGTGTGTTGCCTCTTGTAGGTTTTTCTATTTATTCTAAGGTTCAGAGGCAAGAAAAGCTTTTGTCAGTGTGGGGAGAGTCCAATCGGGAAAATAGATACTATTCACCATATTCGGCCTTCCCTATATAACAAGTCCTGGAAAAGTCTACCATTTTTGGTTCCATTTTCTCTAACTCACATGTCAGGATTCTAACATTCAGTTCAATACACAGTTGTCTCTAATGAATCTGGAGTCAGGGTCAAACTCTGATGGTTGTTAAAATATTGAAGCAAATATACTTGTATAAACTAATATGCAGGTTTATGTCAGCAGACCCATGGAGGAGTTGGCCTTAGCAACATTTGTTGGTAACAAAAAAATTTAATTGCAGAAACTGATTTTTTAAAAGTTGTTATACTACAATGTCCAACTCCTCAGTTACTCTCATCTTCAGCATCATTTAATAAAATTCTGCTCAAGTGAGACTTTAGACTTTGGACTTTTGACGTTCTTTCCAGTATTGTCTTATTTAACGTTGCCTGCAAATCACTCCAACACTTAGCAGCCTAAAAAAGCTGTATAGATTTACTATCTTTTAAAGTTTCTGTTGGTCAAGAATCAGATCATGGCTTAGCTCAATAGTCCATTTCAGGGTCTTTCATGAGGTTACAGTCATAATGTTAGCCAGGGCTGCAGTTATTAGCAGGTTTAACCTGGGCTGGAGAATCTGCTTTTAAAACGTTTTACTCTAATGGCTGGTGCCAGTTGTTGTCAAGAGGCCTCACTAAGTTAGTTCATTACCACATGGACTTTTCCATAGGAATGAGTGTCTTCATGACATGGTAAGTGATCCAAGAGATCAAAGTAGAAGTGGCAATGTCTTACAGAATTGAACCTCACTGCTGTCACATATTATCTATCACAAAGACCAACACCAATACATTATGGACAAGGACTACATAAGGACATCAACATCAGAAGGTGAAGATTACCGGGGCCCACCTTAGAGTCTGGCCACCACAAGTGTGATATTAACTGATAACCCAAATAACATCACATTTTGGCATGTTATAATTTTCAAAAACATTGAATAAAAACCAGTACCAGATACAACTATAAATAATCACTACAGCACTAGTATTCTCAAAGATTCAGGAGTAAAGCATTTAAAACAAGTAACTTTCAAGTCATATAATTCCTTTTAAAATTATTTAGGGAGGAGGAGGGCAGAGCAAGACAGCCGAATAGGAACAGCTCCAGTCTCCAGCTCCCAGCATGAGTGACACAGAAGATGGGTGATTTCTGCATTTTCAACTGAGGTACCAGGTTCATCTCACTAGGGAGTGCCAGACAATCGGTACTGGTCAGCTGCTGCAGCCCAACCAGCAAGAGCTGAAGCAGGGCTAGGCATTGCCTCACCTGGGAAGTGCAAGGGGGTAGGGAATCCCTTTTCCTAGCCAGGGGAACTGAGACACACAACGCCTGGAAAATCAGGTAACTCCCACCCCAATACTGCACTTTACCAAGGGTCTTAGCAAACGGCACACCAGGAGATTATATCCCACACCTGGCTGGGAGGGTCCAACGCCCATGGAGCCTCCCTCATTGCTAGCACAGCAATATGTGATCTAACTGCAAGGCAGCAGCTAGGCTGAGGGAGAGGTGCCCGCCATTGCTGAGCCTTAAGTAAGTAAACAAAGCCACTGAGAAGTTCAAACTGGGTGGAGCCCACAGCAGCTCAAGAAGGCCTGCCTACAGATACAGAGTCTATCTGTAGACTCCACCTCTAGGGACAGGGCACAGCTAAACAAAAAGCAGCAGAAACCTCTGTAGATGCAAACGACTCTGTCTGACAACATTGAAGAGAGCAGTGGATCTCCCAACATGGAGGTTGAGATCTGAGAACTGACAGACTGCCTGCTCAAGTGGGTCCCTGACCCCTGAGTAGCCTAAATAGGAGACATCCCCAATAGGTGCAGACCAACACCCTACACCTCACATGGTGGTGTACACCCCTGAGATAAAGCTTCTAGAACAAGAATCAGACAGGTACACTCGCTGTTCAGCAATATTCTATCTTCTGCAGCCTCTGCTGCTGATACCCAGGCAAACAGCGTCTGGAGTGGACCTCAAGCAATCTCCAACGGACCTACAGCTGAGGATCCCAACTGTTAGAAGGAAAACTAACAAACAGGAAAGACACCCACACCAAAACCCATCAGTATGTCACCATCATCAAAGACCAAAGACAGATAAAACCATAAAGATGAGAGAAAATGCAGGGCAGAAAAGCTGGAAATTCAAAAAATCAGAGCGCATCTCCCTCTCCAAAGGAACACAGCTCATTACCAGCAATGGATCAAAGCTGGATGGAGAATGACTTTGACGAGTTGAGAGAAGAAGGCTTCAGTCCATCAAACTTCTCAGAGCTAAAGGAGGAATTATGTACCCAGCAAAAAGAAACTAAAAATCTTGAAAAAAGAATGGAAGGGAATGGATAACTAGAATAATCAATGCAGAGAAGGCCATAAACGAACTGACAGAGATAAAAACCACGACATGAGAAATACATGACAAATGCGCAAGCTTCAATAACTGACTCAATCAACTGGAAGAAAGAGTATCAGCAATTGAAGATCAAATGAATGAAATGAACCGAGAAGAGAAGTCTAAAGAAAAAAGAGGAAAAAGAAATGAACAAAGCCTTCAAGAAGTATGGGATTATGTGAAAAGACGAAATCTAACTTTGATTGGGGAGCCTGAAAGTGAGGGGGAAAATGGAACCAAGTTGGAAAACACTCTGCAGGATATCATCCAGGAGAACTTCCCCCACGTAGTAAGGCAGGCCAACATTCAAATTCAGGAAATACAGAGAATGCCACAAAGATACTCCTCGAGAAGAGCAACTCCAAGACACATAATTGTCAGATTCACCAAAGTTGAAATGAAGGTAAAACTGTTAAGGGCAGCCAGAGAGAAAGGTCCGGTTACCCACAAAGGGAAGCCCATCAGACTAACAGCAGATCCCTCGGTAGAAACTCTCCAAGCCAGAAGAGAGTGGGGGCCAATATTCAACATTCTTAAAGAAAAGAATTTTCAACCCAGAATTTCATATCCAGCCAAACTAAGTTTCATAAGTGAAGGAGAAATAAAATCCTTTACAGACAAGCAAATGCTTAGAGGTTTTGTCACCACCAGGCCTGCCCTACAAGAGGTCCTGAAGGAAGCACTAAACATGGAAAGGAACAACCAGTACCAGGCATTGCAAAAACATGCCAAAATGTAAAGACCATCGATGCTAGGAAGAAACTGCATCAACTAACGAGCAAAATAACCAGCTAATATCATAATGACAGGATCAAGTTCACACATAACAATATTAACCTTAAATGTAAATGGACTAAATGGTCCAATTAAAAGACACAGACTGGCAAATTGGATAAAGAGTCAAGACCCATCAGTCTGCTGTATTCAGGAGACCCATCTCACATGCAGAGGCGCACATAGGCTCAAAATAAAGGGATGGAGGAGGATCTACCAAGCAAATGGAGAACAAAAAAAAGCAGGGGTTGCAATCATAGTCTCTGATAAAACAGACTTTAAACCATCAAAGATCAAAAGAGACAAAGAAGGCCATTACATAATGGTAAAGGGATCAATTCAACAAGAAGAGCTAACTATCCTAAATATATATGCACCCAATACAGGAGTACCCAGATTCATAAAGCAAGTCCTTAGACACTTACAAAGAGACTTAGACTCCCATACAATAATAATGGGAGACTTCAACACCCCACTGTCAACATTAGACAGATCAACGAGACAGAAAGTTAACAAGGATATCCAGGAATTGAACTCAACTCTGCACCAAGCAGACCTAATAGACATCTACAGAACTCTCCACCCCAAATCAAGAGAATATATATTCTTCTCAGCACCACATTGCACTTATTCCAAAATGAACTACATAATTGGAAGTAAAGCACTCCTCAGCAAATGTACAAGAACAGAAATTATAACAAACTGTCGCTCAGACCACAGTGCAATCAAACTAGAACTCAGGACTAAGAAACTCAATCAAAACCGCTCAACTAAATGGAAACTGAAGAACCTGCTCCTGAATGACTACTGGGTACATAATGAAATGAAGGCAGAAATAAAGATGTTCTTTGAAATGAATGAGAACAAAGATACAACATAACAGAATCTCTGGAAATGTATAGCACTAAATGCCCACAAGAGAAAGCTGGAAAGATCTAAAATTGACACTCTAACATCACAATTAAAAGAACTAGAGAAGCAAGAGCAAACACATTCAAAAGCTAGCAGAAGGCAAGAGATAACTAAGATCAGAGCAGAACTGAAGGAGATACAGACACAAAAACCCTCCAAAAAATCAATGAATCCAGGAGTTGGTGTTTTGAAAAGATCAACAAAATTGATAGACCACTAGCAAGACTAATAAAGAAGAAAAGAGAGAAGAATCAAATAGATGCAATAAAAAATGATAAAGGGGATATCACCACCGACCCCACAGAAATACAAACTACCATCAGAGAATACTATAAACACCTCTGCACAAATAAACTAGAAAATCTAGAAGAAATGGATAATTTCCTGGACACTTACACTCTCCCAAGACTAAACCAGGAAGAAGTTGAATCCCTGAATAGACCAATAGCAGGCTCTGAAAATTGAGACAATAATTAATAGCCTACCAACCAAAAAAGTCTAGGACCAGATGGATTCACAGCTGAATTCTACCAAAGGTACAAGGAGGAGCTGGTACCATTCCTTCTGAAACTATTACAATCAATAGAAAAACAGGGAATCCTCCCTAACTCAATTTAGGAGACCAACATCATCCTGATACCAAAGCCTGGCAGAGACACAACAAAAAAAGAGAATTTTAGACCAATATCCCTGATGAACATCGATGCAAAAATCCTCAATAAAATACTGGCAAATCGAATCCAGAAGCATATCAAAAAGCTTATCCACCATGATCAAGTGGGCTTCATCCCTGGGATGCAAGGCTGGTTCAACATTCGCAAATCAATAAACGTAATCCAGCATGTAAACAGAACCAAAGACAAAAACCACATGATTATCTCAATAGATGCAGAAAAGGCCTTTGACAAAATTCAACAGCCCTTCGTACTAAAAACTCTCAATAAATTCAGTATTGATAGAACATATCTCAAAATAATAAGAGCTATTTATGACAAACCCATAGCCAATATCATGCTGAATGGGCAAACACTGAAACCATTCCCTTTGAAAACTGGCACAAGACAGGGATGCCCTCTCTCACCACTCCTATTCAACACACTGTTGGAAGTTCTGGCTAGGGCAATCAGGCAAGAGAAAGAAATAAAGGGTATTCAGTTAGGAAAAGAAGAAGTCAAATTGTCCCTCTTTGCAGATGACATGATTGTATATTTAGAAAACCCCATCATCTCAGCCCAAAATCTCCTTAAGCTGATAAGCAACTTCAGCAAAGTCTCAGGATACAAAATCAATGTGCAAAAATCACAAGCATTCTTATACACCAGTAACAGACAAACAGAGAGCCAAATCATGAATGAACTTCCATTCACAGTTGCTTCAAAGAGAATAAAATACCTAGGAATCCAACTTACAAGGAATGTAAAGGACCTCTTCAAGGAGAAGTACAAACCACTGCTCAGTGAAATAAAAGAGGACATAAACAAATGGAAGAACATACCATGCTCATGGATAGGAAGAATCAATATTGTGATGATGGCCATACTGCCCAAGGTAATTTATAGATTCAATGCCATCCCCATCAAGCTACCAATGAGTTTCTTCACAGAATTGGAAAAAACTGCTTTAAAGTTCATATGGAAACAAAAAAGACCCCGCATTGACAAGACAATCCTAAGTCAAAAGAACAAAGCTGGAGGCATCACGCTACCTGACTTCAAACTATACTACAAGGCTACAGTAACCAAAACAGCATGGTACTGGTACCAAAACAGAGATATAGACCAATGGAACAGAACAGAGTCCTCAGAAATAATACCACACATCTACAGCCATCTGATCTTTGACAAACCTGACAAAAACAAGAAACAGGGAAGGATTCCCTATTTAATAAATGGTGCTGGGAAAATTGGCTAGTCATAAATAGAAAGCTGAAACTGGATCCTTTCCTTACTCCTTATACGAAAATTAACTCAAGATGGATTAGATGCTTAAATGTTAGACCTAATACTATAAAAACCCTAGAAGAAAACCTAGGTAATACCATTCAGGACATAGGCGTGGGCAAGGACTTCATGTCTAAAACACCAAAAGCAATGGCAATAAAAGCCAAAATTGACAAATGGGATCTAATTAAACTAAAGAGCTTCTGCACAGCAAAAGAAACTGTCATCAGAACGAACAGGCAACCTACAGAATGGGAGAAAATTTTTGCAATCTAGTCATCTGACAAAGGGCTAATATCCAGAACCTACAAAGAGCTCAAACAAATTTACAAGAAAAAACCAAACAACTCCATCAAAAAGTGGACAAAGGATATGAACAGAGACTTCTCAAAAGAAAACATTCATACAGCCAACAGACACATGAAAGAATGCTTGTCATCACTGGCCATTTGATTTGATTTGGAGAAATGCAAATCAAAACCACAATGAGATACCATCTCACACTGGTTAGAATGGCAATCATTAAAAAGTCAGGAAACAACAGGTGCTGGAGAGGATGTGGAGAAATAGGAACACTTTTACACTGTTGGTGGGATTGGAAACTAGTTCAACCATTGTGGAAGACAGTGTGGCGATTCCTCCAGGATCTAGAACTAGAAGTACCATATGACCCAGCCATCCCATTACTGGGTATATACCCAAAGGATTATAAATCATGCTGCTCTAAAGACACATGCACACATACGTTTACTGCGGCACTATTCACAATAGCAAAGACTTGGAATCAACCCAAATGTCCATCAGTGACAGAATGGATTAAGAAAATGTGGCACATATACAACATGGAATACTATACAGCCATAAAAAAAGATGAGTTCGTGTCCTTTGTAGGGACATGGATGCAGCTGGAAACCATCATTCTCAGCCAACTATCGCAAGAACAGAAAAACAAACACCACATGTTCTCACTCATAGGTGAAAACTGAACAATGAGATCACTTGGACTTGGGAAGGGGAACATCACACACCGGGGCCTATCACAGGGTGGGGGGAGGGGGGAGGGATTGCATTGGGAGTTATACCTGATGTAAATGATGAGTTGATGGGTGCTGATGAGTTGATGGGTGCAGCACACCAACATGGCACAAGTATACATATGTAACAAACCTGCACATTGTGCACGTGTACCCTAGAACTTAAAGTATAATAATAAAAATAAATAAATAAATAAAACCAAAAAAATTATTTGGGGAGAACAAAAGGAGCCGGGCCAAGAGATTTTCACCATGAAATGTAGTGGGAAAATGCCAGCCTCTTTTCCTTTACCATGGAAGCACCAAGAATTTCAGAGACCATTATGGATAACGGTTAAAACCAACACCAGTCCATCACAAAGTGCCCTTTGTCAGAGCAAAACAGTATCCCATGCTTCATGAGTCTTCATTGGTAGAAACAGAAATCTTCCTTCTTTTCTTCCCTTTTAAAAATGGAAATTTGAGATACTATAACATCAAATCCATACCCAGTAAGAATAAAAGGTAATTACTTTAAATTGACTAAATTTTTAACAAAATACTCCTCTGCCATATGAAACACAATAGGCTGAGATGGACTGAAAATATATAATCTTTAGTGGACTCAAAGCAAGCCAGATTCCCAAGGGTTAAAAATATTTAGCATTAAATTGCTAGTTCACTTCTTGCCCTCTGATAACCAGCAACAAAATTGCTTTTCTGTTGCATAAAGTATCTTTCAAATTCAATTGCTTATCTCCTCATTCATTCAAGAAAGAGAGACCTCAGATTTACAGGAACCAGAGCCCATAATACAAATATAGTATATTAAACATACAGCAGACATCTTCTGAAAAATAACCAAAACACAGTCTATTGACTTTAACCTTCTATATCAAGGTATTCTTCAGTGGTCTCAACTGGATGCTGGCTATGAGAAATTCCAATTATTTGAATTTCTATATATAGGATAAGCATTTAGTTATCAACACGCACCATAAAACATATTTTCATCTGTTATTAAAGCACTATTACTATGTGGAATTGAATGTATTTCTACTGTGAACTCAACTGCCAGTGAAGCGGGCAAGGCGGCATTTTTTGTAGAAGATTCCCTTTGCAGACCTGTTTTCTGTGCACTGTCCTGTAGCAACCTTTGGATTTGCTTTTGGGTAAATAAAATAATACCCCGTGGCAATATTTTTGACATTCCTTCTTCTTTCCTCACTCTCTTTCACCTCCTCTTATATGCGTTACTCTTTGGCTTGGTTTTCACAAACTAATTTGATGTTTAAAACTGTTTTTCTACAGTAATCACTGTGCCAATACCTTACAGGGTTAGAGAAACCCTTCTTGTGAAAGGAGGTCTCTTACAGGGTACTGAGCTCACTTAATTTTAGCAAAATACCAAACAGTGGGTCTGAGATGTACCTGACATCTTATCACACTGATTCCAATTTTGATTAAAACAAGTTTGCAGACTAGGAAATGGAGCCAAATTAAATGTATTTCTAGAATGGCATGGATGTTAGTGATATCAGCGTTTGCTAGGATCTCCTAAAAAGCATCACTGCTCTTCATGGTTCACAGACTAGCAGAATTGGAGCAGGATGGAGAGAAGAGAGGGGGAAAAAGCCAGAGGGGAGAAAAGAGAAAGTTTCATCGTGAAGGAAAAAGAAATCTAATTCAGTATCCTCTTTCTGCAACAACGAAGCAGTTGATCTCTGAGAAAGCTTAGTGGGTTTCCCACATGCTTCTATAGATAATTTGTCCAAAGTCGAGTGGCTATAGAAGAGCAAAGAAAAAAACTCAGGGCTTTTTATTAGGTTTACCCTTGTTTTAGTGTAAAACTTTATAACTCTTATGGTTTATTTCAGATTATAAAAGAAGTAAAAAGACATATGATAAAATTAAAAATAAGATAATCCCAGAAACTATTGTTCTTAATAATCTGATGCATATTTGCCTAGAGTTTCCCATTTACATATTGTTTGCATCTATAAAATATTGCTATCTGTACAAGTCTATATTCGGTATTATACAATATTTTTAATTTATTTATTAGTATTTCTTCATTAAACAAGGCTTAAGATTTTTAGTTGTGAAATAGTTCTTTATATAAATGTGCCATTATTTTTGACCATTTTTTGTTTCATTTAATGTAAACATAACTTACAACACTTTAATAAATGACTTTGCATATACATATTGGTATGTACTTTAAATTGTTTTCTCAGAATGGATTTCTAGATTAGAAATTTTTAACAGCAATTTACTCATTTAAAAGCACTCTCCAATATAATCATTCCCTAAACAAATAATTAAAAGAAAGAGAATGTGAAAGTTAATCAAGTTCAAGAAACTCTGTATTCAAATTGTTAATAAAGGTCCTTGGTATATTTACAGTTTTTAACTCTTTCTTTTATTGAAGTGTTATTAATATATATATCGAAATGCTCTGGTTTTAAGTGTTATAGTTTGATGAATTGAAAAGTGAATACATCCATATAATCATACCCATATCAATATGTGAAATATTTCCCTCACTCTTGGGAGTCCCCACGTGCTCTTTCTCAGGTAACCTCTACCTCCAGAAGAAACTACTATTGAGATCTTTTTCACTACACAGTAAATTTTCTTTGCCTGTTCCAGATCTTCATACACAATGTGGTTTGGCATGTCTTGCTTCTTTCCCTCAGCATAATGATTTTGAGATTCATCCATGTTACTGCATATATAGGTATTTAATTCTTCTTTATGGTTGAATAGTATTGTATACTGAAATTGGTCTAGCTACTTTTCTGTTGATGGATATTTGAGTTGTTTCCAGCTTTTGGCTATTGTGAATGAAACTGCTATGAAATTGCAATCAAGTCTTTCTAGACATATTCTTTCATTTTTCTTGGGTGAATATCCAGCAGTATAATTTCCGAGTCATAGAGGTTATGTTTAACTTTATAAGAAACTGCCAGATTATATTCTAGGTGCTTGTACCATTTTACCCCACCCCCAACCCCGAGCAATGTATATGGGTTTCAGTTGCTCTAGATCCTTGCCAAGATTTATTGTTGATTGTCTTTGTAATTTTAGTCGTTCAAATGGGTGTGGAGTGGTATCTAATTCTGATTTATAGTTTTATTTCCCTGATGACTAATGATGTCAATGAGTTTTATATGTGTTTATTAACCATGTTTCTTTGTGCAGTGTCTAAACTATTCAAATCTTTTCCCAAATTTTTTATTACTAAGTGGAAGAATTTCCTATATGTTCTGAATTTAAGACTTTTATTTAATATAACTGTACAACATTTTATCACAGCCTGTAGCTTGCCTAATTATTTTCTTACTGTTGTGTTTTAATAAGCAAAATTTTTTTTAATTTTGAGAAAGTATAATTTCTCTTTCTTAAAAATTAGTACTGCTGTTTATCCTATTTAAGAAATCTTTGCTTATTGTTATGGTTTAAATGTTTTCGTCTCTGCCAAAATTCATAATAAAATTCAGTCCCCAATGCAACACTATTGGGTGGTGAGGCCTTTGGGAGGTGAGTAAATCATGTGAGGGCTTCACTGTCATGAATGGGATTAGGCACCTTCCCACAAAGGGCTTGATGGAGAGAATTTGTCCCTTTTCTTGGCCTTCTACCTTCTGCCATGTGAGGATGCACCAAAAAGGCCCTGACCAGACAGCAGATGTCAATGCCTTCATCTGGGACTTCCCAGGCTCCAAAACTGTGAGAAGTAAAAATTCTGTTCTTTATAAGTTACTCAGTCTCAGGTATTCCATTACAGCAGTACAAAATAGACTAAGATGCCTGCCCTAAGTTACTGTCCTATATTGTCTTCTAAAAGCTTAACAGTTTTAGATTTTATATTAAAGTCTAAGGTTCATATTGAATTAATTTTTGTGTATGGCAGGAGACAGGGTCTAGGTACATGGTTTTACACCTGAATTTTCAGTTGTTTGAGAGCCACTTGTTTTAAGGATCTTTTCCCACTGAAATGCTTTGGCACCTCTGTTTAAAAACAACCAACTATAAGTCATTTCTGAAATCCCCATTTTTTTCCATTGACTAAATCAGGAAAAATTTAAAGCAACAGCTGCCTGATTCCATGGTCTACAAGGACTATTTTACCGCTATCTTTTGAATCACTGAAATGCTGCACCAGCCTTCCACAGGTATCCCATCACTGTTCACCACCAATTCTACTAACAGCACCATAACAAGCCAGGAAGCAATCAGCACTCCACTTAATACTTATAATGGAGTCCTTGTTGCCAACTGGACAGTGCATGATCCAGCTACAAAATCCCATTTTAGAGTCCACTTCCTAAGACCATTCCTGGTAACACCTGGACACAAAAAGTGAGGCAGAGATTTACACACAGGGTGTCTATTGGGAAATGCTTTTGGGGAGATGGCTGTAAGGGAGTAAGAGAAGCAGAAATGGACAGAAGAAGTCGAACTGTGATCCAGTTGTAACAGAACCCTCAGGCGATTCCAACCCTATGAGGGGTCTGAAGCTGGAAATCCCCTTCAGACTTACACCAGATTGAGACAAATGGGGTAAAGCTTTAAATCTCTACATCAACCAGCCATTTGTTGTGGACTGTCCTTGGGGAGGATGCATAACCGTAGGTGAAACAGCTCCCTTCTGCTAAGGCAATAACCCTGTCCAAATAAGATGGCTTCCATTACATACAAAATTAAGGAAAATGTACTTAAAACTTATTACCAGATTTTCAATATATGTGTTGATATCTGCCATGGTCCCCCTGTCAGACTAGCAGGCAAGGTGGACA